>NC_142928.1:89032701-89135201 GCF_046866305.1 Octopus bimaculoides
ATACACAGTAATGTAGATAGATTTTGTTTCTGGCATGACTCATCTTGAAACTTCTCTTGTCAGTTTGAAAATTGGCCATGTGAGATAGAGACCAGCTCCTCCTGCTGACACTTGCAATAATCCATCTGTGTTGTTGGGGGAACAGGAAAGCTGGGTAGCTATTGAAGACAATAGTAGTTAGTAAATGTCTCTTTGATGGTAGTCTAATCAAACTGGATTCACACATCATCTCTATCACACCCTTCATGCTTTTGTCATCATCACCATCGTCATTTTTTCAATAGATTGGTCATCATATTTGCAGTAGCCAACCTCCTACTTATCTTAGATTGGTGATATCTTTTCAGCTGGTTCTAATACTCTTCAGCTTGTAGAAAAGCAAAAAAGAAAAAATTTTGTTGTTAGATGTTCCTAAAGTTTTCTTCAATCCTACTCTATCTCTGGCCTCAATTTTATCACTTCTTCCCCCCTCTACACTAATTATTATTTCAACTACATGTCTCTAGAAATTATATTTAAATAACGCCTTTGAAATTACTTCTTCTTCTCTTTACAGGTGAATGGTTTTTATGGTGCCAGTGGGGCAGCTGGTGCTATTCCATATCTTTATATCCAAGTGGCTCGGCAGTTTCACCAAAAACTCTGTGCATTTGAGCAACAAAAACGCATTCAGTTATATGAATACTATCGCAATAAATGGACATTTCATGTGAAAGGGCTTTGGTATTACATTTCAAAAGACCAGCTGCCGAGTCTGACTTTAATTGGTTCTTCAAATTTTGGTGAGTTTACTGTGTTCTATGTTGTAATAACTGTATTGAATAACTGTATTGACCAGTTTGTTTCCCTCTCTGTTAGGAGGCACAATCACTTACACACACATGTACACACATGGCAGTAACTTCCGCCTACCAAATTCAATTACAAAGCTTCGGTTGGCCTGGGGCTATAGCAGAAGAGACTTGCCCAAGGTGCCACCAGCGTTACATCCCACCAACCAAGTCACTCTTAGCTGCAATTTCATGGTGCTACATGAAACCATGTAGCTGGGAAGCAAGCTTCCTAACCACACAGCCATGCCTGCCATTTATATATATTGTAACAGTTTTACGGGGTGGGAGCACTAAGCAGTGATGTGTATAAATGCAATGTTATTACCAGTTCTGTAACTGAAGAGGAGATAGCCACTCTGAAATGCTTGCATCTCACAGTCTGGATAGGTGGCGCTGCAAGCTGTTTTTGGTGTATTTATACCATTTGTCTACAGCGAGAAATTTTCTCCATGACAAAACACAGTATATGGCTTGTTTATGAGTTTGAATGTGCCACAGGCATATTCGAACTGGTAATGACATTGCATGTAACAGTTTTGTTATTGTAGCTGTTGTTGTTTAACCCTTCAGCATTCAGATTACTCTTTTAAATGTAACACTTATTTCACATTGTTTTGAATTAATCATGTTATATCTCATAGCTTTGAAATGTTAATGATGTGAGTTCTTATTTTTAGAAAGACATTGTAGGGTAGGTGTAAGAGGCTAGATTTGGTCAATCTGAACATAAAACAAGGGGGAATGTTTGGGCTGGATATGACCGGCTTAAATGCTACAGGGGTAATCACAGGTCAATATTGGCAGAGCAGCTCTTTAATTTAAGGCATTTCAACCATGGCCATCCTGTCTTTTTTTTTTTATATATATTTAGGGTTACAGTGACTAATATACCATTATTTTTTGTAAAATGATATTGTGTGTAGGATTTGAGGAGATTTGGCTGCTATTTTTAACATATCAAGAAACCATATAGAGGCTTTTATCTTTTATTTTTTATCTTGTTTCAGTCAATTGACTGTGGCCATGCTGGGGCACTGCCTTGAAGGATTTTAGTTGAATAAATCGACTCTAGGACTTATTTATTTAAGCCTAGTATTTATTCTATCGGTTTCTTTTGCTGAACCACTAAGTTATGGGGACATAAACACATCAACATTGGTTGTCAAGAGGTAGTGGTGGGACAAACACAAAGACACACAGACACACACACTCACGCACACATGCACAACACACACACACATACACATTTATATATGATGGGCTTCTTTCAGTTACTATCACTAAATTCACTCACAAGGCTTTGGTTGGCCTGGGGCTATAGTAGAAGACACTTGCCAAAGGTCCACATAGAGGGATTGAACCCGAAACTATGTGGCTGGAAAGCAAGCTTCTTAACACACAGTCGCATCTGCATTAATATTTTGTTTTGCTTAGAGGTGTCTTGCTTAGAGTTTATATATCAAAGAGAAGGATGTAGTGGATGTGTTGTTAGAGTAATTACAATATAACTATTCATATAACTCAATACTGTAAGAACCTCCTTTCAGTTTGGGTTTGTTGTATTAAAGAGAGAGGGGGAAGAGAGGATAAGTAGGAGGAAGGGCGGGAATGAATGAATGAATGAATGCCATCTTTTATATTATTAGATTTTTGTTTCAGTGAAATATAGTATAATAAATAGTAGCCTAAACCCACTAACAGTGCTACAATGTTGAAGATGAGGTTGGTAAACTTTGTGGTGAAAATGCTATCACCTTCTCATGAATGGCAACTGATAGTAACTCTGTTCAACCCTTAAAGGGGTGTATGCATAACTTTGTGCTTGCAGCCTACTGTCTCTGCTGCTTAGAGCAGTTGATGAGTGAAGCCCTAATGCCCAAATCATGCACGTGATATTTGCAGTACAACCATCTACAAATGACATGTACAACTTAGAAACTCTCTCAATATCCCCTCAGGACATAAGCCTCATTGCTTAAGAAACTGTAGGCAATGAGTTTTACCTAAATGGTGTAGACATTGAGTAGCAGTGAAAGGAGTTTAGTTCACTGCAACAACTGATGCTGTATTTGTTTTGACAAGAATGAAAAACAAGTTATAATTCCTTATCAGTTACTTATCTAACAGATAAGGTTTATTAATCTATAATACTTTCGACTATCGTCTAATTGGTAGTTGAAATCCACTGTGTTTTGGCAGTACACTTAATTCTGTACACCTCAGTTGAACTTTGTTAGATCATTTGTGAATGTTAGCAGAGATGACTGGTGTTTTTTAAGTCATGGGGGGAACTGCATCTCTCACCCATGGTAATTCCATAAAAACTGGAGATAAGTACAGACCTTCAAAACCTCGTCAGTACTTAGCAGATGTTCATATATTTCATAGCATCTGATCATTGTCTACTCAAACTGGTTTTACATTATAAATGAAAGTTTGTTTTTTTTTCAAAATTTCCATTTTTATGTTTTAAATATTTTGACTCAAGACATAGAAGGAGATATTTTCTTTCTGTCATTTAAGCTTTCTAGTTTTATAATCTTTTTTTCTCTCTAAGGCTGTGAGCTGGCTGAATTGTTAGCATGCCAGGCAAAATGCTTAGTAGCTTTTCAACTGTCTCTATGTTCTGAGTTCAAATTCTGTCAACACTGACTTTGCTTTCCATCCTTTGGGTTGATGAAATGAGCATCAGTTGAGTACTAGAATCAATGTAATTGACTAGCCCACCTTCCCTAAAAATTCCTGGCTTTGCTTGTTCTTATAGTAGAAAGGATTATCATCTCACCCCACTCTCATACACTCTCTCTTTGTGTGTGTGTGAGAGAAAGAGAGAGAGAGAGAGGAGAGAGAGAGAGAGAGAAAAATAAGGATGATATCCATTAAGTTAATTTTGCTATCAATGTTCTCCCACCTTAATGCTGTTTACAATTTCTTTGTTTATAAAATTGTTAGACTCAGTGTTTATTCTGAGGAATATTCTACCTTAATCCTCTTCACATCCCCAGCCTTCTGCCATGTTATCTTTCAATACCTCCAAATGCTTTCCTCTTATACCAAGTTTTATTTTATTTTTCCAAGAGGACTGGAATTTCTCTTGTGCACATAGTTAAGTCTTTAGGATATAAATTAACTTCAAACACAATATCCCCTTTTTCTCACTCAATTTACTATTTTATTTATTTATTTTTCCTAAAAGACAGTTTTATATTTTCTATAATTTTTCCCCTCGTCTCACAGTTCTTTTTTTTATTATTTTAATTTTAAAAAATTTTTTTTCCCTTTCTCTCAACTCCACCCTTGCTGTGGTCCCTGTTGTCAACATGTGTTCAGTCTTATCATAGTTAAGGTTTGTTATGCTGTCAACACTCATCTGTCAGCAACAACTGACAGGGAACAGGGAAAGATTCACAAGAAAGAATAAAAATTAAACATACAAAAAAGTTGTTCCTTTCACACTTCCTTACCTTTATTTATTTATGTTGTATTCATTTTATATTTAGCTTTACAAATAGATTCTATTTTTCTATGCTTCTTGCTTTAGCTGGCATTATGTTTGTGTGTGTGTGTGAGAGAGAGTGGATCCCTCAAAAGTAGTTATGAACAGATGGATGGATTGATAGATTGTCAGGGTAGATAAATTACTGCTTAAGCATTTGGTTATTGATATCTTCACACCAATGTCTCTGTTCATAAAATTGAAGACACTCCCCTAGGAGTTTTGTAGTAATTAAAATGACAAGCTGAACTTATTGTGTGATTTTAATGAAGAAATAAATCCTAATAAAAAAACTCACCGATAATTTAAGAAGCCTCTATGCCATTACTCCAACTACAAGACATAGCTGACAACTATCCCTCAGTTTATACTCTGCCTTCAATGTATAGTCCTTGATAAATACAAAGTGACTGGATGGTCATAATTGGAATGCCTTTGGTTGTAGGTCTGGTCTGAGTCTATATCTGTGGTTCTCGACCATTTTTTTCCTATAAACCCCTTTGATTCCTATTTTGCTCTACTGGACCTATGTGACCATTCGCTGTATATAAAAGAAATATTACTGTATTTTTGTAATTAAATATTATTAGGAATTGCATTAAAAAAAATGTTTAAATATTTTGTGTATTGTAGAAGTATAAGCAATTTACTGAACATGAATTTTTAACAACAAAATCTTATTTGGACCCCCAAAGGGTCATGTGGACCCTGAAGGGCCATGTGGAGCCTAGTTCAGAACCACTAATCTAAACAGTGACAATATTAGCATAAATGGCTTTGAAAAACGATTAAAAAAACTCAAAACAAACAAACATATAAGCCACCAACAAAAGCTAATACTGTTTGGTAAAAAAGAATAATAGAAAATTCTCAAATACTTACCTTTACCTTTTATGTGTTTGTCATTTTCACACCAACATCAGTTGTCAAGTGGTGGTGGGGGACAGACACAAAGGCACACACACGTAGATTTGTACATATTTACATGTGTGTGTCTTTGTGTGTGTGTGTGTGTGTGTGTGTATATATATATATATGTATGTATGTATATACGACAAGCTTCTTTCAGTTTCTGTATACCAAATCCATTCACAGGGCTTTGGTCAGCTTGAGGCAATAGTAGAAGACACTTGCCCAAGATGCCATACAGTAGGACTGAACCTGGAACCATGTGGTTGGGAAGCAAGCCTAGATTTATCAACAAATGATTTGGCTTTTTCATGGAAAAGATTTGTACTATTGTATGATTTTTACTCTTTGGTAATAATTACTAAGGCTTGTGTTGCTCAAACCACAATTATGTGTGTGTGTTTGTGTTTGTCCCCCACCACCTCTTGACAACTGGTGATGGCTTGTTCACATCCTCATTACTTAGTGGTTTGGCAAAAGAAACCAATAGAATAAGCATCAGACTTTAAAATAAATACTGGGCTCAATTTGTTTAATAGACCCTTCAAGGCAATGCCCCAGCATGGCCGCAGCCCAATGACTGAAACATGTAAAAGATGAAAAATACTAAAATAAATTCAAATAATGACATTCCTCCTTTATGAATTTACATCCTTATTTCAATTAAGAAATCATTATTTTAATAGAAGACTTGTAATTAGTTGAAGAAATGAACCAGAAGTGACCACATCTCAGACAGAAAGATTTAAGCATATACATTACACTGGGCAGCAAAAGAAAATTTTTGTCATGCAATTTAAACTTTTTCAGATGATTTAGGGTAATTTTAGGGTGCTGAATTCGAATCTGACATCAGTGTTCAGACAGCATGTGTAATTTTTTAGTTATTCACAGCATCAGATTTTCCAACCAATTGATAATATTAACAAAGTAGTAAGCTATTTGCTTTCGATTTTCATTCATATACTCATCACTGAAACAAAAATAAGTGCTGATAGAGGGAAATGTAGGCTACCTGTTAAATTTCCACACAAGATGAGAATTTATTTTACTTTGTTATCGTTGGAATTATAGTAAAGTTCTCCTCACAGTAAGCTATTGATATTAGGTTATAGTAAGCCACTCAGACTCCCTTTTCTTGATAACTGCTAGTGCTGTTAAAACAAAATACATTATATAAGACAGCTAGGTTACATGAAAAGTAGTTTAGTAGTAAGTTTAGTTATTTATTAAAGTGATCAATGTTTGAAATTTTGAGATGAAAAAAACAGTACATTCTATAATTTCAATGATTTTTTTTGAGAAATATATTTTGATGTTTTACAGTAACATTTACAGTTGATAAATTTTATATTTTAGTTTACTGATAGGCTTCCTTTAGTGTTGATTTAGGTTATTAATGTATGTATTTATGATGAGCAGAAAAGTTTGTGTCAATCACCCAGACAGCTTTTGTTACATGTGTGGAAAATTTACACCAAAAGATCAAAGAAATAAGCATACAAAGAAATTTTTAAATGCTTACAAGTTTTACTTTGGGTGCAAAGTTGGGGACCAAGATAAACTGTGGGCACCTCATATTTGTTGCAAAAACTGCTACATAGCACTAACCCAATGACTGAATGGTAAATGGAAAAGTATGCCATTTGCATTACCAATGATATGGCGCGAACCAACAAACCAGTATACTGGTTGTTATTTCTGCTTAACTAACATCACTGGTTTCTCTAAGAAGAACAAATCCAAGATTGATTATCCAGATTGCCCTTCAGTTTTAAAACCAGTTGTTTATGCTGCTGAAAATATTCCAATTTCAGAACCTCCTTCATCTTTTGACAAAGTTTAAGTGAAGAAAGTACTGCATCTACTTCAATTGAAGTCATGTCAAGTGATACAGCAGATCATTGTGATGAACCAGGATCTTCAAAAAAAAGTTCCTTATTTATTAAGTGAACTTGAGTTAAATGATTTAGAAACTTGGGTTTAACAAAAGAAAATTCAGAACTACTGAGCTCCAGGTTGAAACAATGGAATCATGATGGTGTAAAATGCTCGTATTTTCGAAAACAGCATACAGAATTGTATGAATTTTTTATGGAGAAGGACGGTATTTGTTTTTGCTGTGATGTTGAAGGACTCCTATGTGAGATGGGGTACGGCCATAATCCTGAACAATGGAGAGTCTTCGTAGATTCCAGCAAAGCAAGCCTAAAAGCTGTTTTGCTGCATAATGGCAATCAAAAACCTTCAATACCACTAGCACATGCTGTAGGATTAAAGGAAACTTATGAATCAATGGATTAAATTTTGCACTTGATTAAATATTCTGAGTACAAGTGGAATATATGCGGGGACTTGAAAGTTATTAGTTTGCTTCTTGGGTTGCAAATGGAGTATACAAAGCATCAGTGCTTTTTGTGTCTTTGGAACAGCAGATGATGAAAAAGAATGGCCAAAGAGAAGTGATTTCACTCCAGGGAGATACAACATTAAATATATCCCTTTAGTTGACCCTCAGAAGATTTACCTTCCTCCCTTACACATTAAACTTGGCTTGTTTAAGAATTTTGTTAAGGGCATGAATGAAGACGGTGAAGGATTCAAATATCTCAGTGAAAAATTTGTTTCTGGCAAGAGTGAAGCTAAGATCAAAGCTGGTGTTTTTAATGGACCAGAAATTCACACACTAAGTTGTGATGAGCTTTTTCAAGAAAAATTAAGCCCAATAGAAAAAACTGCTTAGGAAATGTTTGTTTCTCTTGTAAAAATTTTTTTGGGAAATGAAAAATCATCTAACTACGTTGTAATTGTGAATGATTTTTTGAAAGCTTATAAGCAATTTGGGGCAAGAATGTCTCTAAAAATCCTTTTTCTCCACTCTCATCTTGACTTTTTCCCCACCCTATATGGGTGATGTAAGTGATGAGTATGGTGAATGATTTCATCAAGAAATAAAAGAGCTAGAAAGCTGCTACAGTGGCAGACTTGCACCAAACATGCTGACAGACTACTGCTGGTTTTTAAAACGAGAAATGGACATGCAACATAAGCGTGAAAGAAGATGCCAAAGCTATTTTTGAAAGACATAAAATTAATAATATTCACTTTGCATTTTAGTTTTGCATTTTATTGGTTTCAGAGCTACTTATCCACCTAGTTTCTATTGTTCTTATTCCAAATAATGGTAATTTACACTTAACATAACATTCATTTTATTTGTCATGAATTTTCACATTATTGTAATTTTGAAAGCAGTATAATAATGATAGTGCAGAAATGTGATTGCAGATTTGGAATCAACACTCCCAAATTACCTATTAGCACAATTTTGTCTAATAGCAGCAATAATTTTGTTGCCTAGTGTTGTCAATATACTGTATTCTGTACTTGAAAAAATAAATCTACAGTATTTTGTTCAATATTGCTGACTCCTCCTTTTGAGAAATATCATAGATAACTCCAAATAGGCTTGGCCCCAGGTGGCTGTGAGTATATTTTACGGGGAAAACTTTTGCCAATTCAAGAGAGGAATTAATTATTATTAAGAGATTTCACTGATAGAATTGACTTTATCTTTCATCCCTCCCAGTGTCAATAAAATAGTGCCTGGCTTGTACCGAAAGTTGATTCAATCAACTATGTACCCCCTCCCTCATACACTCCTCTGAAAATCTTCTTTGTGCCAGTGGGAGAAATCATTATTTGGTTTGTTTGGAAACATGTGGGGAAAAGTACCAAGATGAATGTTGGATGTGTTAAAGACTATGAAATCATTTACAAACAGTCTCAGAATAATGTTGAATAGAGGGTGGTGAGCGAGATGAGATAGAAGTAGTTGGACCAGTTTCAAGTCCTTTCAAGGTTTGATAGAATAGCTGTGTTACAATTTTACTATAGCCTTGAATCTCCTCCTCCTCCTCTGTGTTTTCTCACTGAACAGGTAAACCAAATTTGAGAGATAGTCAAGGGCAACACTGCTAGATAAAATTAGACCAGTATTTTCAAAGTGAGTCTTCTGGCCCTTAGGTATTATTTAACTGGGTATTGATTGAAAACATTTCTAAGGAGGCACTGAGTTTATTATTAATTTCTTTGAGAATCCACGTGAGTATGAATATGAAGAAGGAATGTCGAATGAATGAAGAAAGGGAACCCTCAAAAAGGTCGAGAAATATCCAGCTTTAATTGGGCAATATGCCATCAGTAAGTAGCTGTTGTTGATTTGATAGATAGAGACACACTACTGGATATTATCTAATTATTTCAAGGTGCCAAATGAATACCTAATACTAATTAAATTCCTATCTTCTACATTTTGTCAAATTATTTTTATAACCCTTTTTTTTTCATGCTTTCTTTTTTTACATATACTTCAATGCTAACATGAATGAGATTTTTGTTGGAATAGTTTTTTTTCTCTCACTTCACTTTCTTTCTCTTTCCCCTTTTTTTGTTTCTTTTTTGTTTTTACCATTGCTAAAAACACTGTAGCTTTTTCCTAAATCTTACCATTGAATTTAATTATGAAATAGGAGAGGATCACTTTCAGCATTCAGACAGATGGTGAAGAGCTATATTAATTGAACAGGCAGACATCATTAAACTAAAACTATAGTGAAGCATGAAGTCATGATTCATATCTAGCAGTCTAGAAGTCCAGTGTATTAATCTTAGAGGTTTATCCTTTGTGTGTAAATATTTTAATAATATGAGGAATTCCAAGTGGTTTCATGAACTAAGTAGAGAGTGCTCAATATGTTATGCTGAGTAAATATTTTATCAAAGTATATCGACAAAGGCCTGCTATATGTAGGTTTTGAGATAAACACTGCAAAAGTGGGTGAGCAATGTGTTTGTTGTAGGCTCAGTGTGTGTGTATGTGTGTGCTTGTGTGTGTGTGTGTGTGTGTGTGTGTGTGTGTGTGTTAAGAAAGGCACCTAGCTGCAGAAACAATGCCAAAACAGATACAGGAGCTCAAGGCAGTCATCTGGCTCATTGGATCTTGTCAAACTGTCTGACTCATGCTAGCATGGGTCAGACAAAATTTAAATAAGGATTATGATGATATAGACACATATGCATACATACATATATACATGTATGTACACACACATACACACACACACCACACGCATCACACATGCCAACCCTCCCACCACACACACATACACACAGCTGGTTTCCATACAGTTTCTATTTACCAAATTTCAATGAGAAGGCACTGGTCTATTTGAAGCTATAATAAAAGGCACTTCCTCAAGATGCCACTCAGTGGAGTTGAACCCAACACCATATGTGTCATTTCTTTGCCTAATCAACCAGAGCCAACAAGAGAGCCTAACCTGCTAAGAATAATAGCCAAATCTCTTTCAAATCCATTGGAAAAAAAAGAAAAATGGATGACCTACACAATGCTGAGTTACCTTTGATCACATGTCTGCTTGAAAAAAGCTGGACCTAGAGTTAAACTAACAACAACAACAGCAATTATAATCTTCATAGTGCATTCGTTCCTTTTGAATTGTTTTCCTTTTGAGATGTGTTTTATTCCCTTTAACAGGTCATAATCAATAACACACATCTGCTTTTGGTGGCTATTCTCCAAAGTTAAATCTAATCTTCTAGCATTGCATGTGGTATTCAGCATCCATTCACTTTTTATTCAGTGTTCTTTACTCTTATATGTGTGTGTGTGTGTGTGTGTGTGTGTGTGTGTGTGTGTGTGTGTGTGTGTGTGTGTGTATATATATATAATAGATTAAGAAATAGAAAGTCCTTGGTACAATATTATATTTTTGGAAAAATGAATAGAAATGACTTTTCTGAGAGTTTTTCCACTTCATTAATTAGATGATGTTCATGAATTATTAAAGTGGAAAAATTATCAGAAAAGCCATTTCTATCCAATTTTTAAAAATATGTGGTAAGTAGCTTGCTTACCAACCACATGGCACCTGCGTGGCACCTTGGGCAAGTGTATTCTTCTATAGCCTTGGGCAGACAAAAGCCTTGTGAGTGGGTTTGGTAGATGGAAACTGAAAGAAGCCCCTCCTATATATATATATATATATATATGTGTGTGTGTGTGTGTGTGTGTGTATTTGTGTGTCTGTGTTTGTCTCCCCACCTTCGTCAGATCAGGCTACTTACCGTGAATTCTAACCAGTCATCTTGTGGCAATATCATTCCATATTATTGAAAGTTCCACATGCTCCTGCACAAATGAGTGTTATAAAAGTAGAAGTGCAGGCAAATACACTAAAGGTAGATGCACAGCAAAGATAACTAATCCTTAAAAAGACTGTTTCCTTGGTTGCTGCTCAACTTTAGGTTAAAAGAATCAACTATGGAGAGCAGAGCATTTTGTCACCTCTTGAAGCAATTCTTAGCAATTATTAATTCAACTATGAGCTTCATATTTACTACTGGCAGATTGCAATACAACCCTGGCAAGTAGCTGTATAATTATGTAAATATTGTGATATGCACATGTATAGATAAATGTTTATCAAACACAGTTTGAAGTTGGTTTTAATACGGGGCAGCACATAGCCTAAACATAATACCAATTAATCGAGATCCATCTAGCCAATCCGACATTATTAAACTGGTGTTTGGAACATAATTTAACATGAAATTTTGAGGGAAGATTTTAACTTAGATCACTTTATAGCAGGAAATTTGCACTAAAGGGCCAAAGTTGACCTCAAGTGGGTTTGTACCAAAAGTGTTTATGTGTAGTTAGTTTGATAAACCAAACAACTGAATGCTGAAACTGATGGAAAATGTTTCAACTCAATGAACTGCAGACATCTTGAAGAATTTTGCATTCTTATTTGAGGATAATCTGGCACTTTGTTTCAAACTTGTCAAAACATAAATTATGAGATTCTGCCTATTAGAATGATTTCTCAAAGGACTGTCACTTCCTGTTTAACCATGCATAGTAAAATTTATTGATTCCATCATTCTACATTTTGGTTGGCTTGCTTCCATTTGTTGTTAAGTGAATTACATTCTTAACTATGCATGTTCTACATTGTCTGCTTAGATGCAAAGTAAGGAGTGGAGAGAAGGAGAGAAAGAGTGTGTGTTCAGACCATATTCAATCTGTGTATATTCATTGCCTTTCAGGAAGTTAAAAGTGCTTCACTGCTAACCATATAGTCATAAGTTCAAATCTTATTCTGTGTTGTAGTCACCCCTGAGCAAGTTAGATAACTCTGCCTTCCCCCAGTTTGGTTTTCAAAAGTAGATTTCCCTCTTCTTTCATAGTTCAGTAATGAGGATAGGAATGGCATTATCTATGAAAGCAAATGTGAAGTAAAAGAAAGACAAAACAATTATTTGTTTTTCTTTTTCCTCACTGGTCAACCAACTGACCAATTATACTCATGTAAACATGGAGACAGCTGTAACACAATATGTGTGTGTGTGTGTGTAATTATAATTATTACATTGCTTGGAAACAAGTGAAGGCTGGTTGATCACAGGAAATCTTCCTCGACAAATATCATCTGATCCATGCAAACATGGGAAAGTTGATGTTAAAATCTTGATGATAATGTGTGTGTGTGTGTGTGTGTGTGTGTGTGTGTACGTGGCTGTGTGGTAAGTAGCTTGCTTACCAACCATATGGTTCCGGGTTCAGTCCCACTGCGTGGCACCTTAGGCAAGTGTCTACTACTATAGCCTCGGGCTGACCAAAGCCTTGTGAGTGGATTTGGTAGACGGAAACTGAAAGAAGCCTGTCGTATATATGTATATATATATGTGTGTATGTGTGTGTGTCTGTGTTTGTCCCCCCACCAATGCTTGAGAACCGATGGTGGTGTGTTTACATTCTCGTAACCTAGCGGTTCGGCAAAAAGAGACCGATAGAATAAGTACTAGGCTTACAAAAAATAAGTCCTGGGGTCGATTTTCTCGACTAAAGACGGTGCTCCAGCATGGCCGCAGTCAAATGACTGAAACAAGTAAAAGAGTAAAAGAGTAAAGAGTAAAGAGTATGTACGTATGTTGTACGTATAGTTCAACATACATTCATATGAGCATACACATACACACCCTCATTCATGAATACATGTGTGAAGTTGCTTCAATTGTTTTATATCCATTATTTTTCCATGCATGTAAAACAGCCACTTTTCCAACAAAATCTTATTTCTTATTTCTTTCACAGGTTATCGGTCAGTCTATCGTGATCTGGAATGCCAGTTAGCTATAATTACGAAAAATGAAAATTTAAGGCAACAGTTACGTCAGGTAAATATACTTAAATCAAATAATTTCTTCTTTAATTGTAAAGGTAGCCATCATTATCATCATCATTGTTGTCAACATTATCCTCATTGTTTTAGTATCTGATTTTCTGTTCTAATGTTTGCATGGATGGGGCTGCCATGCACCATATTTCCATATACCCCAAACTTCATTTATTTGGGTAAATATAATTTCTTCACATGTGAATATCCTAGACCAGTGGTTCCCAACTGGGGTCCATAAAAGACTTTCGGGGGTCCACACAACAAAACAGTACATTAGAGATCCACAATAATATTTTAAGGGCCCCTGAAAAAATTTTGCTTTTGATGTATGTATTGGTATGTATTGCAAGAAACAGCTGGGTTTCTTTCTCTAACATTTTACACAGTTCAACTTACAAAAGTTGATGTATGAAAAACAAAATAGGGGTTTTGAAAGAAGTTTTTAGAAAACTAGTTTTTAAACATTGAATGGCTATGGGGGTCCACTAGAATAAAATAGTAATAAACCCAGTGTCTTGTAAAACGGGTCCTCTTCAAGTGAGGTATTACTGTATTTTTTTTTTTCTGTTTATCACTTTGATATATTTAACCCTTTAGCATTTAAACTGGCCATATCTGGCCAAAATAATCTACCTGTTTTATCTTCAGATTAGTCAGATCCAGCCTCTCACATTTACCTTACAATATTATTCTAAAAATTAGCAATCATGTCATTGAAATCCTAAAGCTACAAGGTAATGCATAACTAATTCAAATCAATGTAAATAAATAAACATTACATTTGACACCGAAATCTGAATGCTAAAGGGTTAAATTTTGTTTTATCTTATTTATTCATTTATTTATTCATTTATTTTTTCTTTCCAGGAACATGTACATCTGTTCCAGAGCTCTGACATTGTTTCAGAAACCACATTCAAAAGAAAGGACAGATATGTACCAATCTGGGTACAACTGATCAGCAATTACATAAAAAACTTCTTTTGATAAATTATTCTCCACAAAAGACAAAAAAAAAAAGAAAGAAAATACAAAATACTCATACACACATCAAAATCAAAATATGGAAGGAAAATTTTTTTTTCTTCAATTTTTTTCATTTTTTTTTGTACTTGTGCTGGCTTATTTATTCTAGAACACATGCATTTATATGCATATGCATATATATATATATATATATATATATATATATATATATATATATATATATATATATGTATATATAAATGTACACTATATATATATGTGTGTGTAAATTGTATTAAATAACTAAAACCCTTCATGTTTTGTTTCTTGTAACTGAATGAAATGTTTGAAATCATATACTTGCAATGACTTCCTGAATACTCCAAGAATCCCTGTCTTTTGTCTACAGATTTCAAATACTATTAGGGAACACCTGAAGAGAATTAATAAAATTTATTTACCAGGAATGTTATGTTGCACAAACTCAGTATTAGACTATGGTAACAAATTTTAATTTGCATCTTCCACTATTTCTTGAGTTTTTAATTAAAAAAAATTTTTAAAAACTTTTTGGGAGAGTAATAGTGGATCCTTTGTCTTTCAAAATTATTTTATGCAATGTTTTAGGGGAAAAAATTGACAGGATCATTAGAACATTTGAAAGAATGCCCCTTGTTATTTGTTCTGAGTTAAAATTCTGCCCTGGCCTTACCAGCACCTGTCAAGCTGTCCAACCAATGCCAGCATGGGAAACTGACATTAAATGATGATGATGATGATAATGAATCTATGTAGTTATGTGTTTTCATGTACCCTTGTCTTGATATCATGTAATGTTTGTAAACAAGCATCACTGTGATTCAAGCAATATTGTTCATCTCGTCTTCCATGAAAAGCATGTTTGGCCATGGGAAGATATTACCTTGCATGGAAACAGGTAAGGGTTGGTGATAGGAAAAGCATCCAGTTATAGAAAATCTGCCCCAACAAATTCTGTCTGATCCATGCAATTGTGGAAAAAAAATTAAATGATGATGATTTGGGTAAAATAGGAGTAGAAAGCAGTAAAGAGCTAAGGAGGACTGAGGCAAGCAAAGTTATCTGTTTCACTAGAGTTATGATAAGAGTTGTAATAAAATTTGAGCACCTTGATTAGTATGAAAGTGTTGGGGTTCTAGAATTTACTTCTATTTTTTATATAAAATATTCCAACTACTCTATACCTGGATAAATGGTCATAAGGGCCTTAGAGTCAACCTAGCTAAAACCAAAATCCTAATAAGTAGGAAGGTAGATAAAACACAAACCCCTTCAGGTAGATGGCCCTGCCCAGTATGTAGAAAAGGAGTAGGTAGTAACTCTATAAGATGTACCCGGTGCAAGCTATGGACACATAAGAGGTGCAGCAACATCAAAGGCAGGTTAACTAGGAAGTTAGTTTTTGTTTGTGGCAGATGTTCAGGTGCAATAAAGACTGTAAACAAACAGGAAACAACTTCTATCTCATTCCAGGGTGAAAAACTAGAGGTAGTTGATAGCTTCCGCTATCTGGGCAACCAAGTTAGTAGTGGGGGTAGGTGCGCTGAAAGTGTAGCTGCTAGAATAAGAATAGCCTGGGCAAAGTTTAGAGAGCTCTTACCCCTGCTGGCGACAAAGGGACTCTCACTCAGAGTAAAAGGCAGACTGTATGACGCATGCGTACGAACAGCCATGCTACATGGCAGTGAGACATGGGCTGTAACTGCTGAGGACATACGTAAGCTCGCAAGGAATGAAGCCAGTATGCTCCGTTGGATGTGTAATGTCAATGTGAATACCCGTCAGAGTGTAAGTATCTTGAGAGAAAAGCTGAACATTAGAAGCATCAGTTGTGGTGTGCAAGAGAGACGATTGCGCTGGTATGGACATGTGGTGAGAATGGATGAGGATAGCTGCGTGAAAAAGTGCCACGCCCTAACAGTTGAGGGAACCCATGGAAGAGGTAGGCCCAGGAAGACCTGGGCTGAGGTGGTGAGGCAAGACCTTCATACATTCTGCCTCACCGAGGCGATGACTACTGACCGAGACCTTTGGAAATGTGCTGTGCGTGAGAAGACCCGGCAAGCGAAGTAAGATCGTTGCCAGTGCCCCTGGACTGGCTCTTGTGCGGGTGGCACATGAGGTGCACCATTTTGAGCGTGGCTGTTGCCAGTACCGCCTGACTGGCTCCCGTAGGATTTTCGAGTGAGATCGTTGCCAGTGCCCCTGGACTGGCTTGTGCAGGTGTCACATAAAAGACACCATTTCGAGCGTGGCCGTTTTCGTGCGGGTGACACGTAAAAGCACCCACTACACTCTCTGAGTGGTTGGCGTTAGGAAGGGCATCCAGCTGTAGAAACTCTGCCAAATTAGATTGGAGCCTGGTGTTGCCATCCGGTTTCACCAGTCCTCAGTCAAATCGTCCAACCCATGCTAGCATGGAAAGCGGACGTTAAACGATGATGATGATGTAATACAATATGTCATTGTCGTTGGGACATCTTACCAAGCCACTTTATGATTCATCATTGTAAACTGAATTTGGTTGACAAAAGCTATGTAGAAGCTTGCGTGTGTGTGTGTGTGTGTATGCGTGTTTGTGTTTGTTTCCCCACACTATTTGTCTTCTAGTATTGGTTGGCTTATATCCTTGTAACTTAGAAACTTGGCAAAAGGTGGATGATAGAATGTGCAGCAAACTTAAAAGGCATGTTGGTATTGTCTGACTAAATCCTTCAATGCAGTGTCCCACCATGGGACAGTAACTGGAACAAGCAATAGAATGAGATAATACACACACACACACACACATGTATGTATATAAATAAAGCGTTGGGTGTTAAAGGTTGTTAAATTCTGTGAAATCATGAATCATGTAAAGTACTTGCAGTACAAAAATTATACATGCTTTGTGTTGGTTTTGCTTGCATAAAGCATGTACGATGGTCATCTGCAGAGTTTCTATCGATCAAATTCACTCACAAGGTCTTGGACGACCCTGGGTACATGGGAAAAAAGGCACTGGCTCAAGAAGTCCACTACATGTATGGACCGATACACGATACTTAATAACCTGTACTTGGTAAATGACGTAAATATTGTTCTGCAAAAGAAGGATCTGTTTATTTCTTACGATCTCTAAAATATTGCAAATATCACCTTATAACAGAATACCTTTATTCCTTTTACTGGAATAACATGTTCATATAGTTTAAATTTATATTCAGGAAAAAATATATATAAAAGAATTATACACGTTTTGTGTGCTGATTTTGCATACATAAAGCATGTACGACAGTCTTCTGTAAAGTTTCCGTGTATAGATTCACTCATAAGTTCTTGGTCGACACGAGCACACAGGAATAAAAGACACTGGCCCAAGAAGTCCATAAAGTATATTGATCCTTAGACCATGCAACTATAAAGAAATTTTGTTACTAGAGGACAGCATTGCACACACACATACACACACGCATATGCTGAGACCCCTTTCAGTCATGACTGACCATGGGATTGCACCTAGAAAGTTACCCTCCCAGGCACAAGTCTGGGCAAGGTTGTTTATGGAAGACCAACAGTTGCCCATGCATACCGGCCTCCCCTCTCCACACCACCAGTGTTATTCAAGGGAAAGGTAAAGGCTGATACAGCTTGGCACCAGTGATGTCACAACTCATTTCTACAGCTGAGTGGACTGGAGCAACGTGAAATAAAGTGTCTTGCTCAAGAACACAACACTCAGCCCGGTCTGGGATTCGAACTCACAACCTCACGATCGTAAGCTTGACACTCTAACCACTGAGCCATTATGATCATGAGGTTGTGAGTTCGAATCCCAGACTGCACTGCATGTTTTGTTCTTGAGCAAGATACTTTATTTCACAATATATATATTGTATTTGCTCTCCATTGCTTATGATGATTAGGGTTCCAGCTGATCCAATCAACGGAACAGCCTGCTCGTGAAATTAACATGCAAGTGGCTGAGCGCTCTACAGCATGCGTGTCCTTGATTTAGATTTCAGTGAGATTCAGCACGACACAGAATGTGACAAGACTGGCCCTTTGAATTACAGGTACTACTCATTTTTGCCAGCTGAGTGAACTGGAACGAAGTGAAATAAAGTGTCTTGCTCAAGGACACAATGCACCGCTGGGAATCAAACTCGCTATCTTGTTATCATGAACCGAATACCCTAACCACTAAGCCACGCGCCTTCACGCACACGCATGCATGCACACACACTTGTTTATATAGAATATGCATACTATGTTATATAGTAGAAAAAGAATAAGACACACTTTTTCATTGCCTACTGAGATCGAAATCCAGACTTACTGTAAATTGTGCAACCATGCTCGACTACTTATTTGAAATATTCCAAGCACCAGAATTTATTTTACTTGTGCTCTTAGTGGTAACTGCTCTTGCACATGGGCTACATACAAAGTCTAATTGTTACAAACCTGCCGGTGATCTCTGTACCCTTTTCTAGGGGCACCCATACACCACAGCATACAGAGTACCTACCCAGGGCTTTTCTGCATATGGAGCATGGCCATTTCGTTGATAGTAGCAGAACCTTGTCTGCTTTTCTAATTAATATACTGGAGTTCCCATGAACAACCATCTTAAACTCCACTGGTGTATCTTAGTGGCCTAAGAACATCTACTTGCATCTCATTGACAACTTTTACTTTGTTGATTGCATCTCTGTACATAGCTTTCAGCACTTCTTCAGATAAACAAATGCAAGGTAGAGTTGACTTATACTTAGCTAAAACCTTCTCTTACAGTTGTGAGATATTAACAGAAGTCAAATAATTTGAAGATGCCCGTATGTACTTATTATATTCTGTATTTATTGTGTATCAGCGAGGCACAGTCGTGGTTGTGTGGTAAGAAGTTTGCTTCGCAACCACATGGCTCTATGCTCAGTCCCACTGCCTAGCACCTTGAACAAGTGTTTCTATAGCCTTGTGAGATTTCTAAAGCCTTGTGTAGATTTCCAAAGCCTTGTGAGTCGATGGAAACTGAAAGACACTTCAGCATCACACACAGATTTCCATGCCTTCCACTTAACAGCCAGAACCTCAAACTGACCAAGAGGGACACCACGTGAAATGAAGGACCGCTTTAGATGATCATGAAAATGAAGCTTTTGACGTCCATTAGCCCAATCTCCAGCTTCGATCTTGCTGAAGATAAGTTTAGCTGAGGCTCCCCTCCATTTCATCTCTTGCACACAGCACACATCTACAGACCTCCATTCTAACATTTCAACAATCTCACCAAATTTACCTTTCATTTTAGCAGTTCTGAAGTAAACTGGACAGCATCTGAAAAAAAGGTTTGTGTGAGCTCCAAAAAACATGCTGTTTACTCTTTCTTTTTTTTTTTTTTTTGTCAATTAGGTGGTTGTGAGGCATGCTAAAAATAACATATTTGGATAAATCTTTTAATTTCGAGCTGTCGCATTAAATGCATATTGAATGCTTCAAACTACAAAAGACATGTTGTTTACTCGTTTTCCGGGATCTTTTCTGTTTGGCTGCCAGCATTTCAAAAGTTTATCGGAAATTTTAAAATTTGGCACATTAATGTAGTTTTCCAAGCTGGATTGCAGGAGTTATTTCACTTTTTCTAGGAAAATGTTTTTAAAAAGTTATAGAAATTTAAAGTTTTATCATTTTCACCCAATCAGGAAACAGGATTTGGAAATTATCATTTTTGTGCGTGACTGCACATTTTGTTGTCAACATCCTGAAAATAGCATGTGTTGTCAATATTTGTATTCAATACGTGGAAAACGTATAGAATTGATTTCATATTCAGTGTAATGATACACTTTTATAGGCTAATGACTCTCATGAAAATCATTTCCGCTATAAATCAATAAATAAATAGTTATTAACAATTAAAGTTAGAAAATTTTGGTTAATTTTAGTCAATCGTAAGCCACAAACACATTCATGCCTGTTTCCATAGTAACAAGCGAAACATGAGAATTCTTTTGTGTGTGAGAAAGCATGTGTTGATAAATATATTGAAACCACTTGTTGAAGGTGTGTTCTACTGTTTTATCCACCTGGAAAGTTTACCTGTCTGTTGACAAATATATTGAGATCACTTGTTGAAGGTGTGTTCTACTGTTTTACCCACCTGGAAATTTTACCTATCCATTTGATTATGGCAGCAAGCTCCGGTAACCTCATGTCAATGATGGAGACTCTGAGAACAGGAGGATGTAGTGTCGTACCTACAAGAAAAGGGTGTTATACCTAAAAAGAAATGCAGTATATGGGGATCGGACAATAAGCGTGAGCCAGTGTCAACAGTGGTTCCAGAAATTCTGAGCGGGAAACTACAGCCTAGAAGACAAGCCTCGTCCTGGAAGATCTGTAGAGCTTGACGAGGATGTCTTGCAAACCCTGGTGGAACAAAATCCCATCGTAAGTGTTGAGGAACTAGCAGAGAAGCTTGGATTTGGTCATTTAACCAGTCATCAACACCTGCGTGCCACCGTAAAAGTCAACAAATTGGGTCAATGAGTTCCTCACAAAGTTTCCGAGTTTAATCACGTGCAGGGAGTGAATGTGCGTTCTTCTTTGCTGTCATGTCACACAAATGAACCTTTTTTGAACCGAATAGTGACTGGCAATTAGAAATGGGTTCCCTATGAAAATGTCAAGTGCCGAAGACAATGAGTAGGGAAAGGAGAAACACCAGCACCCGAGGCTAAAGGTCACCTACGTAAGGTATTGCTATCTGTTTGGTGGGATATGAAAGGTACAGTTCACTTTGAACTTTTAAACCCAAACCAAATGATAACAAAGATCTACTGCGAGCAGCTTGAGCGGCTTATGTCAGTGCTAGAAGAAAAACTTGGTTTCAAGACAAAAGGTGTTCTTCCATCAGGATAATGCTCGGCCACATACAACGAGGATGACATCCCAAAGGCTAGAGCAGTTTGAATGGATGCTCCACCCACCATATTCGCCGGACATTGATCCTTCTGATTATCATTTATTCCGCAGACACCAAAATATGAATTCTGTAGACGAGGAGTATTTTTCGTCACGGACAAGTGAATTTTGGAAGAGGGGCCTTGCATGTCTACCAGATAGGTGGAAGAGCATTGTAGAAGGAATGTATATTTTAGATTAAAAAAGAACTTTGAAAAAAAAGAGAAACTACATTATCTATGGGATGACCCAATATGTTGTATTTCGAGATGATAATTTTTTCTTTTTTGCCAAATAAATACACGCACTATATGTTCATTCTTCACTCATTTATTACTGTTCTTATCGTAACTTATGTCCATTGTCCGGAAATCTTTGTATATACAATATAGATACTCACACACACACATAGATGTGTTCCCTAAATGTAATGATAAAGCAAATAAAAGAAAAAGTCAATTATTTAAGCATTTCGTGATTGAATGTAAGTATTAATGGATGACAATGCTTGAAATTCTAATATCCGCCTATTCCCATGCTAGACAGTCCTTCCCAATTACTATATCGCTATCAAGACAAATGCCATGTATTTATCTCCCTTAGGACGGGAAGGAGAGGGGGGGGGTACCAGACTAAGGGAGGTAACACCGGAAAATTGATAGAAATTCCATTAAAGCACCTCTGTATTTTGCAACTTGTTCTAGTCATTGAACTGCCGCCGTGATGGTGCACCGCCTTGAAACGTTTTAGACGGAGATATTAACAATCAGTACTTATTTTTTAAAATCTGTACTTATATTGACTACTTCTGCCGAACCGCTAAGTTACGGAGATGTAAACAAGCCAACACTGGTTGTCAAGAGATACATGAAGCACAGATATACACACAACTGGCTTCTCTCAGTTTCTGTCTAGCAAATTCACTCATAAGGCTTCGGTTGGCCAAGGGCTATAGTAGTAGACACTTGTCCAATGTGCCATGCAATGGGACTGAACCGGGAACCATGCAGTTGGGAAGCAAACTTCTTACCACAGCCACATCAACCAATTAAATAGTGATTTCAAATTTTGGCACAAGACCAGCAAGTAAGTACAGGGGAATCAATTACATTGACCCTACTTTCTTAACTGGTACTTATCTTATTGGTCCCAGAACACAAAGAATGAAATACCACTAAGCAATGTGCCCAGCGTGGCACGCCAGCTATTTTGTGGTAGAAAGCTAGTCGATAACATTACTCAACTGATGCTTATTTTACTGACTCCAAAAAAGGAAGAAAAGCAAAGTTGACCTTGGTGGAATTTGAATGTAGAATGTAAAGATGGACAAAATGCTGCTAAATATTTTGCCTGACGTGCTAATGGTTCTGCTAGCTCACTGCCTTAAATTGCTACCAATTAAATATTACTCTTTTACTTGTTTCAGTCATTTGACTGTGGCCATGCTGGAGCACCACCTTTAGTCGAATCAAATCGACCCCAGGACTTATTCTTTGTAAGCCTAGTACGGTCTCTTTTTGCCGAACCGCTAAGTTACGGGGACGTAAACACACCAGCATCAGTTGTCAAGCGATGGTGGGAGGACAAACACAGACACACATACATATATATATACTTATACATATATACGACGGGCTTCTTTCAGTTTCCATCTACCAAATCCACTCACAAGGCTTTGGTCGGCCCGAGGCTATAGTAGAAGACACTTGCCCAAGGTGCCACGCAGTGGGACTGAACCCGGAACAATGTGGTTGGTAAGCAAGCTACTTACCACACAGCCACTCCTGCGCCTCAATTTTTATGGAAAAGTTGAGAGTTCTTGAAGAAAGGAGGTAATAGCTTTCTAGGAAATAGGGAGAGCAAGTGATGTCATTAAAAGCTGGACCTTTAGAATTAATCAGTGTTCAAATTTTATCATTTACTTTTTTATTCATTATTCAATTCAACAAATTGAGCCCAGGACCTGTTTTTAAAATCTGGTACTTATCCTATTATTTTCTTTTGCTGACCCACTAAGTTATGAGCAGGTAAACATATCAATACCAGTTGTGAAGCGGTGATACTAGTCATTTGACTGTGGCTAAGCTGGAGCACCACATTGAAGGGTTTTAGTCAAACAAATCAACCCCAGAAATTATTTTTTTAAGCCTAGTACTTATTCTATTGGTCGCCTTTGCCAACTGCTAAGTTATGGGGATGTAAACACACCAACACTGGTTGTCAAGTGATGAGGGACAAACACCACACACACATTATATATATACAACGGGCTTCTTTCAGTTTCCACCTACCAAACCCACTCACAAGGCTTTGGTTGGCTTGAGGCTATAGTAGAAGATACTTGCTCAAGGTGCCACACAGTGGGACTGAACCCAGAATCATGTGGCTGGGAAGCAAGCTTCTTATCACACAGCCACCTACATACATACAAGCATATATGTGTGTGTGTGTATATATATATATATATATATATATATATATATGGGCTTCTTTCAGTTTCCATCTCTCAAATCTACTCATCACCCTGAAGACAGAGTAGAATACACTTGCCCAAGGCTCCAGGCAGTGGGACTGAACTTAAAGCTATGTGGTTGGGAAGCAAACTTCTTACCAGACAGCTAGGCTTGGCAAAGATATAGAAATAAAATAGAACTTTTTTCTCCCCTATTGAAATATGAAAGCATTTTCAGTGAAAGATCTGAAAGCTTTTGGTCAACTGATTTCATTTGCTGAGAAATCTTCATCAATAAAAAGATATGAAAAGAACAAAAAATATATCTTTTATTCTTACAAATATTTTATTTTTTTTTTGTTTTCAATCAGTTTTTCTTTTTCTTCTTCTTTAAAATTTTTTTTAAAGGATCTATGAGATTTTGGTTTTAGTGAAAGCAGAATGGGTATAATGTATTGAACATTTTTTTTTTTTTTCAATGTGAAAGACAGTTATTAATTTTGAAAGTTATTCAAGATTGGTCTGAAAATTAATATATAATAGTTGGCAGTACGGCAGCAACAATAAAAAAAAAAAAAAAAAAAAAATTGAGTGAGGTAGAAAACTAAATCTCTCTCTCTCTCTCTCTCATTTTTTTTTGTCTCTTTGTTTCTCATGCTCAACATTCAACCCAATATTACATGTATTCTGATCCATGCAATATATATATATATATAAATACACACACATATATATATATATATATATATCATCATATATATATATATATATGTATTTATTTATATGTATATGTATATATATATATGTGTAAAGATGTAGGTTCAGCAGCAAAGCAACAGGTTTGAGATGTCTCATAGCTGTGAATGGATAACCATGTATAGCTGAAGAAAGGCAACAGGAAAGAGTTGGCGGGTGGGGGTGGGTAAGTGCACTGAAATAAATACCGGTAATATACTGAGTAAGTCATCATTGTTTCTGAGGAATAAAAAGTCAGTGAACCCGCAGCTTGTGGTCCATCAGTTCAAGGAGAAAAAAAAAAGTTATTAATCAAAATATTAGCCTATCTGTTGTGATTGCTTTTAACAAACAATCTTTTGTTATGAATAGGCACAAAACCTTATGGGTAAAAAGGGAATAAAATTGGGGGAGGTTTATGCCCATTCAAAGGCAGTATTAATGTTTGTGAAGTGGCTTTGACTACAATTCTGACATGAAATTCATGGTACTGATGTCCCTCAGAATATAATGAACAAATCACTTATATGAACGAATGGAGAAGCATATCTTGTGTTTCAGAAGCACTTGTCCATTCATCATGTTTCTGCCTTTAGAAACATGAAATATAAAAACAGTTACCCTCCCAGCCTCTTCCTTCATGTATTAAAACAAATATATCATGGGTGAACTAATCTATTACATATATATATACACACACTCTTACATAAATATACATATATATATATATAAATATTCATACATATATGTATTTATATATATTTATATATAAATATATATCACAGATTAAGATTAAAAATTTGTGAGCGAACCCATAAAATAATGATTTTTGATATACGTTTCGTACCTTGCCTTAGTACTAAAATGAAGAAAGGAAATGTGCAGTTGTGAGATTGATGCCTTTCTCAATGTGATGAAGGTCATTTTAATGAGTGAAAGTGGATCACAGACACACCATTGTGCTTGATATGAACCATGAAATAAATGAGAACATATAAACAAAACTGAATGATAGAGAAGTGAAAAATAGAGAGTAATATTTGAATAGTTACATAAAATCACTTGAATAATTATATTTTTCCAGTTAAAAAAAAAAAAAAAAAAAAATTGCAGCCAATTATTTGATAAGATTTTAAAAGGCAGAACTTGATTTCAAAATTTACATTTAGATGAAAAGGCTCTCAAAGAATGTTGTAATGACCCAAAACTCCAAACAATAAGCCAGACCCAATTCCAATGCATGAAATGTGACAAGCAATTCATATCTGAAATATTCGCTGTTTAGTGGGGGGAAAAAAATAGGAGTGATTTCTTAAAAAATAATTTAGAGATATTCAAATAGGTATGTCACCATTGTAAATTTGTATGTATGGACTACTCCAATAAAATATATCAATATTGATGGAAATTTTTTTTTCAGACCTTCATGTTTTCTTCTGGATTTTAGTAAATCAATGCTTCTGAAGCACTTTAGTTTGTATTTGTCATTAGGATATGTGCAGCCTTCTGAAGCTAGGATTTGAACTTATGAAACCTGTATTACATGCGGTAGAGTTATAACACTATTTTCCATAATGCCAATGTTTTAAGCTCTGTGGCGGATAAGAACACTGGGCTCCAGTAAGCAATAAAGGTTTGTAAGTTAGATCCCAGATGAAGTATATGTTCACTTGCTGAGAGAAATGAAACTGGCTGCACAGAACATTGTTACTGTTAAATTGCTTGGAAAATATTTCCATCAGTAATATTGATTAACCAATCTCAAAGCAACGGAAGTGAACAAAATTGCTCGATATCTATGTCATGTAATGTTTTGCGGAAAGAAGTTTCATATGAGCACACTAATACAAAACTTTATGCTTAATACGTAAACTGTTTGAATTGATATGAAAGTTTCATATCTTTCCATAATGTTATGTTATAAAAACAAGTCCTGTAATTGCGAACAAAATAATAATAATAATAAAAATAAAATAAAAATGCTATATATATTTTTTTAAAGGAACGTGTAGATATATAAATATACATATTTCAAAAATTGAAGTGAGTTTTCTTGGATTGAATTTCTGGAGATCAAAGAAATACATTTTCCCCAATCATGTTCTTAATTCATTTTGTTTCTTTTCTAGGTTGCAGGAAAAAAAAAAATAAATAAAAAAGAAAAAAAGACATTAAAAACAAAGCATGATTTCTTTTTTAAATATAAATAATTTTCTATATAAAACAGTTACACAAACACATCAACATTACATCTTTCATACAGAAACTATTGGTTTAAGCATTTGATATTTCGGTTCTGTTTAAACATCTGGGACGGTTTATTAGTAGTAATTAAAAAATGGCATAAAAATACTGGTAATTTGAATTTGAATAGTGACAACGTTAATTGCATATTTTGATAGTACCAGCCATTTGTCCACCTGCTGATTGCTGACGACTCAGTGATAAATTGGGAAGTTTTAGTAGCGAAATAGTTTTGAGCCAGCTTGCAACCAGAAATAAATCCATTAGATTGTAAATTAATCTTTTCTAGACTTGTCACGTCTTCGTTTGGGGACATCTTGTGAATTAGAATTCTCACTGGCATAAAGCTCACGAATGAAACCAAATCGTTGTAAGAAGAAACGCCAAACCAAATACCAGCCTGCAATGAAAACAATAGAAAGAAATAATATTAAAAAAAAAGTGAGAACTTAGAACTTACTAAATGGTAAAAATTTAAAAGTTGTTGTTGTTTTGCCTGAATGCTAGACGTAACCATTCTATTTTTATTTTTCAAATATTGCAAATTAAAAATAAAAACAATAGTTATTAATTTGGAACTAATTAGTACTGCTAAGTGGAGGCGCAATGACCCAGTGGTTAGGGCAGCGGACTCGCGGTTTCGATTCCCAGACTGGGCGTTGTGAGTGTTTATTGAGCGAAAACACCTACAGATCCACGAGGCTCCGGCAGGTTACACGTGCCTGTGGAGTGCTCACTTGCACATTAATTTCATGAGCAGGCTGTTCTGTTGATTGGATCAACTGGAACCCTTGACGTTGTAAGCGACGGAGTGCCAACACAGTACTGCTAAGCCTTATCGAGTGGGGGAAATAGATGTGACTTGTGCATAGAGGAGCTTTACCAAATATTTACATCAAAATGCACATTAATTAATACAAGACACAAACAAGCCCTAAGAGGTTTACACAAACACAGAAGAACCTTTAAGAGATATATAAAGATAATTCTAGATACCCAACACCCCAGCAACCATTGAGCTTGAAACAAATAGAATAACATAACATAAACATAAAGATATTTAATAACCATCTTAATAAAAGAGACAAGTACCTCACCCAATGTATAACACAAATCATGAGCAACCCAACCAAAAAATGAATGTAAACAAACGTGAACCCTTCAATACAAGCACTACACTACAAATCAAAAACATAACACACACAATCATTAAAACGAACAAAGAGCCTTACAAAATCAATAATCTCAACCATAACCTATTCTTAGACCAAGCCCTAACTTTGGACAGCGACTGGGGTGAAGTTGAGGTCATCAGCACATACCTATAAATAACAACACCCCCACCTCCCACAGAACACTAACTAACAAAAATTTATTTCAGTCAAGTCATCTCAAGGATGACCAAATAGATGGGCTCTGATGAAGTTGCACTGACAATATTGCAAGGTTGCATTTGCAATAGTGAGTAGTCACTGTGACGGAAACACGTGTAGGTCGTTATAACAAGTTGTATATAACTATAAAATAAATTTTGTGAATGTACAAGTCTCCATACTCTTTATTATTATTAATATTATGTATGTATATATATCTTCTTTTATTTGCTTTAGCCATTTGACTGTGGCTATGCTGGAGCACCACCTTAAAGGGTTTTAGTTGAAGAAATTAACCACCAGTACTGATTCTTTGTAAGCCTAGTACTTATTTTATCAGTCACTTTTGCCAAACTACTAAGTTATGGGGACTTAAAACACACCAACATTGATTGTCAAGCGATGGTGGTGATGAGGGGGACAAGCACAGACACCCATACGTATGGTACTTTTTGGTTATCTCTTGCCATTAAAAAATTGGGTTATCTCCCCACTAAAAAACTGAGTTTATGTGGCAACAGGAAATTGGATTAAAAGAATCAGATCCTTTTGATTCAATACTTCAACACATTGTTGATGTTTGGCCTCCTCAGTAGGCATGCTATGATTTGTTATAAAAATATTATCAGATTCAATAAGATGCTTTATCTTTCCACTTTTCGTGTTTATTAATTTTTTCATTTCTGTTTTTGTTTTATTGAGGGTTAAGCAATTATTTTAGTTGAGAGAGATGACCAAAGGTACTGATATTTCTTGTAAAATGGGAGGAGATAGCCCAATTTTTTAATGGGAGTGATATAACCAAAAAGTACCATACACATATGGACTTTTGCTTAATATATATATATATATTATGTACACACAGGGTGTGTCACCAATTTGAGAACAAAATTTTAATCTAAAGAAAACAAATATATTGTCAAGCAGTAATGGTGGAGAAACACAAAGACACGCATACATATATATACGATGGGCTTCTTTCAGTTTCCACCTACCAAATCCACTCACAAGGCTTTGGTCAGTCCAAGGTTATAGTAGATGACGCTTGTCCAAGATGTCATGTAGTGGGACTGAACCTGGAACTATGTGGTTGGGAAGCAAACTTCTCACCACACAGACACACTTGTGCTTATGATAGGCTTCTTTTAGTATCTGCTGACCAAATACACTAGCAAGCCTTCAGTTAGTCTGCAGCTATAGTTACTAATTTTAACAGGTCGAATCATTGCACAGAGGCTCTCTTGTTGACTTGTTTCTAACTGTAGCTTCAGGCCAACCCTAACTGAGCCAAATTCTGGCAATGTAGATACTTGATGGAATGATGATACTTCAGCTACAGATCTATTACATTTATATCAACCCTTTTAGTCTAAGGGCCATTCTGTAGACATCCCACTAGTATTGTAGCTAGTGAGCCTATTGACTGTACAATTATTTCTGTGAGTATGTGTTCCTTTTGTTTGTTTGGACTCAGTGGGAGAGCTGGCATTTTTATGATAATATTGTTGTAATGTTCTGGGGTGTGGCATATGTTTCTGGGTGTCTGGGGGTAGATTTTCATATAATAACAGGGACTGTGAGAATTTAAGCCTACTCCACTAAAAGACTGTGTCCCTCACTTATTTAGGTGGCTGTATATTTCTGGTATTTTTGTTTCATTGTTTAGGTGACCTGAGGGTATCTTATATAAATAGTACAACCTGTTATAATGTATAGTGTACTTTTTATGTTCTTTGACGGGCCCAGAGAGCACTAGCATAGTCTATGATGGATCTAGTGTATCATCATCATCATTTAATGTCTGTTTCCCATGCTGGCATGGGTTGGATGACTTGACAGGAACTGGAGAGGTCAAGGCCTGTACCAGATTCCATAGTGCTTTGGCTTGGCTTCTACAGCTGGATGCCCTTCCTAACAGCAACCACTTTACAGAGTGTACTGTGTGCTTTTTATGTGGCACCAGCACCCGTGCTTTTTATGTGGTACCAGTACCCACACCGATGCTTTTTGTGGCACCTTGGTTTTAGGACCCCAATTCTGTTGTGGTAGGTGGGTCTTTTTGCATATGGCAATACTCCAAATATCTTGATCCTCTGTCATTTTCCTGGGTCTCTCTCTTCCACAACTCCCCCACCACTTTAAGTGATTGGCACTTCTTTATGCAACCGTCCCCAACCATCTGCATCACATGACCAAACCAGTGCAGTCTCCTCTCTTGCATACTTCATCTAATTCCTCTTATGTCCAACTTCTCTCTCAATACACCATTGCTCTGTTGCACATGCACAACATCCAGTGGTGCATACCAGCTTCATTCCTCTACAACCTTTGCATATCCTCCACATTCAGGACCCATGCTTCACTACCATGCAGCATCACAGTTCATACAAATGCATCATACAATCTTAGACCTTTTGCCAACAGAGTTAAAAGCTCTCTGAACTTTCTCCAGCATTGTTACTGCTTGTTTCTTGAGTCATATGTGGCACTTATGACTGCTTTAAACATGCTTGTACTCTGTTTGATGTGTTGTATTTGATGTTCTCTGGTGTTGCTCATAAGAAAGGAAAACAGTGGTTTTTGGTTGGTGCTACTTTAAAGCAGTTGTTGTGGAGCCAGATTGCCAGATGGTTTCAATGAAGTTGGAGTGGTTATGCAGTAGTGTTTGAAGAATGGTGGGAGAATGTTATGAAGCTTGTGAAGATGTGAGAATGTTGTATAGGTACAGGTTGAAAAGAATGGGTGAAAAGATGGAGCCTTGTGGAAAATGAAGCTTCTAGAAGTGTATTTGTACATTGTTTGCTGGCTAGTGGTTTGTGTTGTTTCTTGAGGGAGTGCTGAGTATTTTTTTTGTATGAGTAGCTAGCAGAAAATAAAGTTTAAATCTTTATTGATGTAGATCAGGGATTACTCTCGTTACTCTTTTACTTGTTTCAGTCATTTGACTGCGGCCATGCTGAAGCACCGCCTTTATTCGAGCAAATCGACCCCAGGACTTATTCTTTAGATGCCTAGTACTTATTCTATCGGCCTCTTTTGCCAAACCGCTAAGTTACAGGGGACATAAACACACCAGCATTGGTTGTCAAGCGATGTTGGGGGGACAAACACAGACACACAAACATACATATATATATGCTTATATAAGATGGGCTTCTTTCAGTTTCCGTCTACCAAATCCACTCACAAGGCTTTGGTCGGCCTGAGGCTATAGTAGAAGACACTTGCCCAAGGTGCTATGCAGTGGGAATGAACCCAGAACCATGTGGTTGGTAAGCAAGCTACTTACCACACAGCCACTCCTGTGCCTGTATTCTCAACCATTTTTTAAATCCATGGATTACTTTGATTACTATTTTATTCCGTTGGATCCCGATAGTTATTCAATGTTTAAAACCTAGTTTTATAGAAACTTGTTTCAAAATTCCTGTTTTGTTTTTCTCACATTAACTTGTGTTATATGGACCTTGGTTGAGAACCACTGATGTAGATGGTAGTTAGAGTGGTACATATAGAAGAAATGTTTTTGTTGTTGAAGTCAAGTATTTTCTGTGTTAGGTTTGTGGACAATATGGTTGTTGAACAGTCATCTGAATCAGTGCTGTGTGTGTGTATGTGTGTGTGAGAGAGAGAAGGAGAGATGTGGGTTTGTGATATCAAGGATTAGCATATAGTGGTGGCTATAGAAGACAGCAATACCAGAGTTAGTCTGCAACAGTTGTTGCTCCTCTATGATACAGTCACTCATACTTCATAAATTTGCAGCCAGTTATTGAGTGAGTAAAGACACATCTATATGATTATTTGACCTGTTAGAATTGGCAGCCAATCTCCTTTGAATCTTAGCCTTATCATGTGAATACACTAGATAACGTTGTACTGAATATAAGTGCCAAAAAATAAACAGGGATGGTCATGGCTTGAATAATGTACATTCCACATGCACAGATTAGGAATTACTAAATGAACTGGATACATAAATTAGTACACGGTTTTGCATATGAGTTACTTGCATGTAATTTAGTTCATTTTCAGGAGATTTTCAAAAACAGATTTGTAACTTTGACACAAAGCCATAGATTTAAGGTCAATCCCACTACTTCTCTGGTGGTATTTGTTCTACTGATCAATGAAAGATTACTGGAAAAGTTGACCTGACATAGTTTGAACAGGACAGTCACAATAATACGACCTGCAAGTAATAGTAATGAAATCTTAAAACTTACACAATAGGAAAAAAAGAGACCCTACTCTGGGTAATGTGAGGACAGGGTGCAGTGTGTCAGAAGTCATGACATGGTCATAAACATGAATACAGTGACAGTATTGGTATTAATAGGACATGTCGCTAAAGACAGTCTTAGTATTAACTTGTGACTGCATCAAATGAACTTATCTTCCTTTTCACTGCCAGAAATATTGCAGCATCCAACAGTTACTAACCCTGTATAAAGCTCTAGTGAGGCCCTCAATAGTATACTGCTCCTACATTTACACTGCTGCACATACAGATATCCTAGACTGTATTCCCTGAACAGGCACCCAACTTCTTAAAACTAGTTGATCTTGCATCACTTCCAATAAGATTCATCCAACCAGCTTAAAAAAGCCTCTCTTCCTGTCATCAACTATATTGTGACCCAACTTCCTCCCAAGGGCTCACACTTTCCACTTCACTAAGTAACTCACCCCACCCAGCCAATGTCAGTCCTCTAGAATTCCAAGTTTTCCTTTCAGCTGCTAACTTGCAATTGTTGTTGTTGGCACTCTGTCACTTACGACGACGAGGGTTCCAGTTGATCCGATCAACGGAACAGCCTGCTCGTGAAATTAACGTGCAAGTGGCTGAGCACTCCACAGACACGTGCACCCTGAACGTAGTTCTCGGGGAGATTCAGCGTGACACAGTGTGACAAGGCTGACCCTTTGAATTACAGGCACAACAGAAACAGGAAGTAAAAGTGAGAGAAAGTTGTGGTGGAAGAGTACAGCAGGGTTCGCCACCATCCCCTGCCGGAGCCTCGTGGATCTGTAGGTGTTTTCGCTCAATAAACACTCACAACGCCCGGTCTGGGAATCGAAACCACGATCCTATGACTATGAGTCCGCTGCCCTAACCACTGGGCCATTGCGCCTCCTTGCAATTGTATAAGAGGAACATTAACCACAATTTCAGAATGCCCACGAAGACCACGCATGGGCACAACATCTCACACAGACCAAACCATTAGAGAATATGTTTCTTTATTGGCCACACAGGGCTGAACACAGAGGGAACAAAATACAAAGTAGAGCTTTTCTTTTTGGGAAGAAGAGAAAAAAAGAAAACAAATAAAGTGGGTCAAATTCCGATCAAGAGGGATCGTGAAAAAAAAAGGGGTGGGGGCGATCAATAGGGATCGTGTATCACAGAAATGTCAATGTAAAAAAGGAAAACAGATTAGGCTCATGCGTGGAAAGAAAAGCCTACGGAAAAGACCACAGGAACCTTGGACAATAGTGTCATGCAAAAAAAAAACATTACACTAAGTAGCTCTCTTTTTCTTTGGTTCCTGCTCAAGCTGGCTCTGTCATTTACACGTGCCATCTTTGCTACATTCACCCATCTTTTTTTTAAACATTCACTAGACAAAACTTCCCTCTCTACTCTCACCTTCCTCTTCAAGTGATACTTGAAGAAGTTGATGAGAGATTGACCATTAAGAATAAAAAGATTTTTTTGTTCCACCAAACCTCCCTAATTGTAGCAAGCAGGGCCTTTGCAGGTAAAAGCAGTTTTTCTTGTCTTTGATTGACTAATATAATAATATGTTGTAAGTGGACAATGTCAACCAAAAAATGTTACAGTAAAAAGGATGAAAAGCAAATATCAACCACTGTTAAGAGTTCAGTACTACAAGGATCCATCCTTTCACCCACACTTTTTAACCTACAAGACTATATATTATATCTCCCAGTATTTTCCTTAACTACTCCAACACCACTTACATCATCTAGAAACTTGGTCCCATCCAAATCAACTACCAATTCCACTGTCTCCTTTCTTTACAAGCACTGGCAGAGAACATCAAATACAAACACAGACATAGCACAAACACACACAAATCAAAATTATACGTCCACAACATACTTAAAAGGCACGATAAAGAAATGATACACTATGATGTACAAACAATACATTAGATCCATTAGAGACTACATTAATCCTATCTGGATCTCTGTTCTGCATTCTCTACACAATACCCACACTAAACTACAAAAGAAAGATATTACACATCATAATAGGTCGTAAATATAACATATTCACAGATTAAAACACTCTGAAACACCACCTGTTTAACAAGCAAGGTGCACAATTTGTTAGTGCAAGTAAGCTTCAACGCCCACAATCCTTGTCATTAAATGAAAAACCACTTCCAAACACCCACACATATACAACACCCTAGGACACGACTATCATATTATCATAAAAATGCTAGAACTCTCACCAAGTCCAAAATAAAAATTTCCAATAAAGTCTGTATATGGTTTTATATATTTCATATATTTATAAAACAGAGCAATAAAAATTAAAACACACATATATGGCTAACAGGTTATGAAGAAGGAAATTGAATTAAAGGAAAATAGTGAAGCTCTGAGTTAGAAAGTAGTAAATACAAAGTTAACAAATTATTTTTATCCACAAAAACATAATTTATTCCACTTAACGAACTCGATGTAGCAAAGAGCTACTTTAGGGTAACATACGGTGCTGTTCGTGTTTAACCCCAGGTTAGCACTATAAGTAGGTGGCAATTCCAGCAATGGTCGGTGTTTTCTTTTGGAATAGTGTGCCTCAGACAACATTGTCCTGTGGGTTCTCTATAAGATGACGGGGTGTAGTTTCAGGGACATTTGTATGCTATTTCTAGCAGGTCGAGCGATCGCACGCGGAGGCTCGTTGCTTCATAAACATACGTTACTTTGCCGATGTTACCAGTTTCAAATTCTCGAAACATTAATGATTGGTGTGATGTAATTTTGATGATTTTATTTCATAAACAAAGATAAATAAACTTCGCCAGCTGTTTAGTAGTTGTGGTTTAGTCCCAAGTCAGCTTAAATAAACAAAAAGGCGTCCCAGCAATGACCATCCTGTTATTTCGTATATCTAAGACTACGATTACAATAATGTGGCCTTTGAAGACATTAATATGCGCTTTGGCAGAGATTGGGTTGCTATTTCTAGCAAATTGTGCGATCACTTAGAGACCTCTTTGTTGGCTTGTCAAACATATGTGTTTGGTATGTGTGTGATTTCAAAGTAGATCAAACTTATAAGTGAGTGGGAGGGGATTATAGAGCCGGGAAAACCCGAAAATTTTCATAAGAATCAGCCCAGGCTTGTGTTGTGAAGGTGTACACTATAAAATTTTATAACTTCCAGATAGAAGTAAATATAAAATTTATTGGCATAAGTATGTGCAGGTGTGTTAGAAATAAAGAAAACCCCAAACGTCACATGTATGGAAGACAATGTACAGACTGTATTGTGCGATGGTCGTTGTTTCATCCAAAATTGCTCCATTATTTTTAACCACGGATATATCTATTAGAGTCAATGTGATTATTTAAACTATAAGCATCGAACAAATGTCATATATTGAATAAAACATTAAGCGATCGAGACAACAATGAAACCTCTACCAGGTCGCTCGATCTGCTAGAAATAGTAGCCAAATCACACCTTAAATTAGACCCTATCGTCTTAAATAGCACACATTGGACATTGCTGTCCAAGACAAAAACTCGAGTTAACCACAGCCGGAATGTCTTTGATCATAGATCTAATCGACCAAGGCTGACCAAGGACTAAAGAAACAACATATTAAATAATAAAGTGGCCTGAGAGCTGATGGTGCAGAGGATTAACAATAATTTACAGAATTTAGTTTCGATTTAGCTTAGATCAACTTGGTAAAATATATTTTTTATATGTAACTTCCTACGATCGATAATTTAACAGAGATACGCTGGAGTAATTTAATCGAATATGTGTCATCCCGGCAATAATCACCCACGTGCTTAATGAATTTTATCTTCAATATCAGGGATGAAAACTTTGAAATAACCGTTATTGATATTAACGGATTTCCCACCCCTAAACGTAATAACAGAATACCACAGAAATAACGCCAAATACAATGATGTGAAAAGTACATCTGTACGCACATATATAGATATATGTGCATATGTTTCATCCATAAGGAAACATCTAGTTAAAGGATAGAAAAAATAACGATTACAAACACAGTCATCTTAAAACATTAGGGCAAGACAAAAATAATAATGATAAAAATGGAAGATTGCAGGGAAGAGGCGAAAGAATGAAAGTAAAAAAAAGTTTTTAAGTGAATTACCAATTGATGGAGAAGTTTGCTGAAACAGTTCACTTGAAAATAAATAAGGTTCGAAAGTGATCGATTAGTAAAACTAGTAGACATTTAGTAAACATGATATAATAGATATAGAAAAATAATTTGTGCCATTTGTTTTCTTTTTCTTGTTTGTAAAATAAAAACAGAAGTGGGACAAAAACGTAAACAAAACAGTAAGTCTGAACAGAACCATCCCAAACTATCTACCTACCCGATGAAAAAAGAGAGAAATGTACATATTAAATTGGTGAAGAGGGGTGAACTTACCTAATAAAATAAATAGTAATACTATGAAAAAACAAAAGACAAATACGCAGAAGGAGATGAAAGTTGTTTGTACAGTCATTGCGTCTTCTACATTTCCCTCTGCTGCTGACGGATTTCTTCAACACATGGCAGCAATTGCTGTTCGCAGAGAGAAAGAAATATCAACTAAACTAAACTATTGAGTCAAAATTATTATATCGCTAAAAACATTAGCAAAAATATAATAGAAAAATTAATGATATTTAAAAAATTTTAAATACTGTTGTTTTGAATTTCAAATTGTATGTGTCTTTTGATGTATGTTTTCATAAAACTTAATTGTTAATGATTGTGTGCTGTATTTCATTTTCCGCTAAAATAGCCAAAACGAAACCGGGTTGAGATGTCTATGAATTCAACTTATAGCACTCTCTCTCTCTCTATATATATATATATAGAGTGTAGTATATTGCCACTTAAGTGTGGCTGACCCCTAGGGGTGGATGTTACTGTTGCTTTTAGCCCCAGGAGGACATCTCCTCCAGCTGGCTTATCGACACACGACTGTGTCCTGTTTGCCAAGGGTAGTTATCCCTCTCACCAACATCTGCAGCACGAACGGAGGGATAACTACCCTTGGCAAACAGGACACAGTCGTGTGTCGATAAGCCAGCTGGAGGAGATGTCCTCCTGGGGCTAAAAGCAACAGTAACATCCACCCCTAGGGGTCAGCCACACTTAAGTGGCAATATACTACACTTTATCGTGCAGTTACTGTTAATACTTCATTTAGAGAATTAACATATATATATATATATATATATATATATATATATATATATATATTATCTATCTTATTGTAGAACATAATTAGTGTATTATTGTATAGTGATTTAGAATCGGTCAATTTATAAAAACTTCAATACTTTTTAAATGTGAATTAACCGCAAACTTTTGTTGATAGTATTTTATTAAAATAAATGTATTGAATATTTATTTTATTCTGAGAATATATAAGCAAAATTTCATAATTTTTGCTGATGATGGAAATATGATGATGAATGAAACCGGAACGGAAGTACTTCCGAATTGATTTGCTTAACCGTTTCCGGTTTAATGATCAAAGATGGCGTTAATGGAAGTTTGCGGTTTCTCAACCGACTTCGGAAGAGATAATTTCTCATTGTCTAGTGGACCATTTGGCTCGAATTCACTGACTAATAATGTTCTTTACTCATCAGACCATTTTACGATTCCTGAAAATTTTGATGTAAGTCTCATTTTCTATTATTACCTGGGTACATTTTGAAAGAAGAAAAACCGCTTCATCATGTTGGCTGAATGTATATACAGACACTGTCATATAGTATACATTATATATTTGAGTCTACACAGTTAACATTTCATATATATATATATATATAGCTTTAGTTTGAATTATATTCTGTTTAGATTAGATTGTACTATGCTTTTATCAAAAATATATTAATCCTATTTAGCACTCTTTTGAAATATCTATTTGTTCATTCTGTTGTGTCTGGGGAGAGTCATTTTCTTATTGTGCCTTAAAATTTAACACACTCACACTCCCAGATACAACAGAATATACTTCAACACACGAAATCACCTAAAAAATCTTGCAAACCAAATCCAAAAACGAAATATTTGTTCATTGAAATAAATCTTTTTAATGATTTCATGTAGGATACTGCGTACATAGCTTTCGCAGACCATCCGGGTTAGGTGACACTGATGCAGTTGATGTTTATCATGGACAACTTTTAGTTGGAAATTCTCTGTATACTTTGATGAAGGAGGAACTGGATATGTTGGTTAATGTGGGAACTTCGCACGAGAGTGGGGCGAGAATAGACAATATGAGTGACGATAGGAAGAGGTACGGGCAAGAGAGGTCGGTTTTGGGATGGTAAATGATCAATAACTCCGTGGAGTAGAGGCTGTTGTAGGTATAGAAGAGGCACAGGCAATATCACACGTATGTTCTGGAAGTTGGAGTGTGTTGGTGACCATGCCAGTGTGTTGTATGTCTTTTGTTTATTTGGATGCAGTTAAGATGTACATGTAATAGCATCACCGTCTCAGATGTGAGAGTAGTATCCCATTGTGGGCCTCACTTGAGCTTTGTAGAATGTTGAGAGTTCAAATAATTTTTAGCTCTGAAAAGGAAGTAATTTTGGGGGATGAAGGTTTTGTTATTTAACTTCAAGTGAGTTTAGTTGCCTTGTTTAGCTCAAGTGACTGAATATGTATCAACACTTAGCAACCTGTTTGCGGGCAGATTGGTGCTGAAAGTAAAGCAAATAGTGAATATTGAAGCTTTATCTGCAAGGATATTTTCTGTTTACAGAGCCACATTGTTACATAGCCCCAGATCCTGTCTGATTGAGCAGTCCTTTGGCTAACTTAACTAAGCTACTCAGTCAAATAAGCTAAGTGCAACCTACAGTTTATTTTTCCAGTTGTATCATGCTTTTGCCTTGATTAAAAAAAAAAATTCTACACCCTGACATTCAGTCATGAATAAATATTGAGTGCAGTAGAACAGTCAAGGCATGTAATCTTTCCATTTCTGTACAACCCCATAAATGCTGGCGTTGGTAAAATAGAATCAACCAGAGCATACCTGCATTACATTGTTGGTGTGCATTCCAACTTGATACTAATAAGATTGATATTACAGCTATTTTTTGTGAGTATGCATTTTTTAATGCTCATCTGGGCTGAGTGGAAGAAATACGAGGGTGAGTCAAAAAGTAATACCATTTTGTTTAGGACAGGTATAATTACCAACACAGGAACATGTATCATACATCAAAATGAAGCTGGTCCTCTGTGGATCACATCCCTACTTCTCAACATAGTCACCGTTTCTCTCAATAGCAATGTTCCACCTTTGAATGAGAGCATTTATCCCTGCCCTGTAAAATTCTGTTGACTGTTCTTTGAGCCACATCTTCACTACAGTTTTCATTTCCTTGTCACTGGACTATCATCTCTTCGGCCCCCTGAAAGAGGTTTTGAGAAGCAAACATTATTCCAGTGATGTGGAAGTGAAAACTGTAGTGAAGAAGTGACTCAAAGAACAATCAACAGATTTTTACGGGGCAGGGATACATACTCTCATTCGAAGGTGAAACATTGCTATTGAGAGAAACAGTGACTATGTTGAGAAGTAGGGATGTGATCTGCAGAGGACCAGCTTCATTTTAATATATGATACATGTTTCTGTGTTGGTAATTATACCTATCCTAAACAAAATGGCATTACTTTTTGACTCACCTTCGTAACATTTTTAGCATGCTGTTTGTGTGGAGATAGTTCTGATCAGTAACTTGAGCTTGCTTATAAGGTAAGAGAACTTGCAGACTATCGATTCCGGTGCAAAACTGGACTTATTCTATCAACTCTAAAAGGATGAAAGGCGAAGTCAACCGTGGCTGAATTTGAACTTAGAAAAAATGTTGCTATGAAGTTTGTCCAACATGCTAATGATTCTGCATGCCTCCTTTTTGTTAACTATATTGCTGATATAAATGAATGAGTAGTTTTTCATTTTTAATAGCTTAGTCAGAAGAAGAAGCACAGTGCCTGTGACCGTTTTGCAGGACCTCTAAGACTGGTGGAAGAAAGCGATGAAGATTTTTAAGTCTTTAAACTGGACATCTGGTCTGTATGTTTCCATCAATATTGCTACAATGCATCTGAAGATTTGGCATACTCTGCCTACCCAGAAGGCTTATATTTATCCAAGTCTGTGATAGAAGACATTGGCTCAATGTGGCATTCTGTGGGATCAACAAACCCAGTCCATGTAATTGTGAAGGGAACTTATTAACCACATGCCATCTCATGCCTGTGCTTATTTAACAGCAGGAAAGGCATCCCGCTATAAAGTCAGTTAATTCACAATATGCAGTAGATAACTTTTTGCAGAACTCTTCCTATCCAGAATTGCACAGTAAAAATGGATGTTCAATGAGAATAAAACCAAACAATGTTTTGGTTTACAATTTATATTTAAAATGATTCTTTTAAATTACATTGATGTTATTTGTTTTGCAAAATTCTTGATGGGAATAAGCAGGACAAGAGGAGACACATGGGACAGAGAGTCACTGATGAGGTCACAGAATGTGTGACAAAAGAACTTTGATAGACAAATTAAAAATAACATGAATATAAATTAAAAGTGAAGAGCCAATAAATTGAAAAAAAAAATAATCATCCCCAAGTATATCAATATCTTTTAAATTATTTTCACTGAAATTTTCTGTTTCTTTAGCCTGTTGAAAACCTGAAGCAGTTTACTGATGAAAAAAGTCCAGTAAAGATTCACTTTAATCATGGAACTACTACATTAGCATTCAAGTTTCAACATGGTGTCATTGTTGCTGTGGATTCCCGGGCTACGGCTGGTGCCTATATTGGTTAGTAGAAGAATACGTATTTCGTGTGTAAACTTTTTTTTCACTTTTTGACTGGCAAATAATTTAACTATTAAGTAAAGTGGTGATGTTCTGAACGATGTATCTGAAATATTTAAAATTAATTGAAATTTTCCTTGGAGAAAAAGGAAAAAAATTTGAAGTAATTGTTAGTAATACTCAAAAAATAGAGGGGAGATAATTTCAAGAAAATAAGAATTAATTTTCCGAAATCAATTTAGTCTGATTTTCAGGCAAAGGGACAACTATAGACATGTTTCATTCTTTTTGAACTTCATCAACATAATATAACTTCTTTGGTTGCTTTGAATTGTTGACAATAACTTTTACATATAGCAAAAATTTATGATTGTCTTCTTTTTTGACAGTTTAAATGAGCTTAGGGAAATAACTCAAGTGAGTCAATAGCATGTATTGAGATAAAGTTAAGAGATGTTGTACTGAGCAGCATACATAAAATATTCATCAGTTGAAATTTCCCTCTTTAATCAATGTTTTTGATAGATGTTTACTTTATTATACTTTTGTATTTGTATGTGATTTGTTTATCCTTTGAGCAGACTTCTTGAAAGAGGTTACAATCATATCCTATCTTTTTTCCAGACACAGTCCATCCAATTATTTAGGTTATAGAGTGTGATTTAGCTGCCATTATTAGTAGGTCAATTGTTTGTGTAGCAAGTGTTAATTATCTCATTTATATATTTGTATCTTGTAATGACACACTAATAGTGCACTTTTGACAAGGCTCATTGTTAATTTTGTAGAGGATGATTATCATCAATTGCACTAATTCCAGTATATTTTTGGTACTTACTGAGACCTTTGGAGGTTTGCTGTGCTTGAGAAGACTTGTCAGGCCAAGCGAAATCATAGTTGTGGGCTGTGCCAGTGACACAAGACACCCATGATGGTGATATGTAAAAGGCACCCACTACGTTCTTAGAGTGGTTGGTGTTAGGAAGGGCATCCGGCTGTAGAAAGCAAGCCAAAATCAGACTGGAACCTGGTACAGCTCTCCAGCTTACCAGTTACAGTTGAACCATCTAACCCATGCCAGCATAGAAAACGGACGCTAAAATGATGATTCTATGAATTGTTTGAATGATATAGGTAAAGTCACCTTCTGCGGTTTGAACTAAATATGTTAAGTGATAGTAATATCTACTATGTGGCATCTACACTAATGCTATATCATTCCTAAAAAGTCTGCTGTGACTCCCATTAGAATCTACATCTACATAGAAGTAGAGTGACCAGTGGAGAGAGTACAATATGTCCAGGCTGTCACAGTGCACCACTTATGATTCAGCACTACCTGTTCAAGTGACTACATGCAAGCTGTAAAACTGCTTGACTAAGGCTGATCCTTCAGATCATATTACAAGCCCTGCATTGTGTTCCCACCAAAGATAATAGTACATAATTTTGTATATATTTTATTGACCATAGAGGAATAAAAGGCAAAATCAGACTAAGAAAGGTTTGAACATAGAATAAAAATATATATTGTCAATGCAAGTGTAGTTTTATGGTAAGAAGTTTGCTTCTCAACTACATAGTTCTGGGTTCAATCCCACAGTGTGGCGCTTTGGGTAGATGTCTTCTACTATAGCCACTGGCAAACCAAAGCCTTTTGAGTGGATTTGGTAGACAAAAACTGAAAGAAGCTGGTCATGTGTGTGTGTATATCTGGTGCCTTGCTGTTCTCAAGAAGACCCATTCACTATGGTGGAATTGATACCAGTGCTGGTGCCATATAAAAAGCACTTGTGCTAGTGACATGTTAAAGGTACTGGTACTACATAAAAAGCACTCAGTGCAGTCTGTAAAGTAGCTGGCATTAGGAAGGGCATCCAGCTGTACAAACCATGCCAGAACAGACAATGGAGCCTGGTGCAGCCCCTGGTCTTAGCAGCTCCTGTCAAACCATTCAGCCCATGCCAGTATGGAAAACAACTGTTAAATGATGTGTGTGTGAGTTACTGTCTCCCTGCCTTGACATTGCATGGTAGTTGGCAATGAATATCTCCATCATGCAGATAGTGTCCTTTATTTTCAGTCTTCTTGGTTGCAAAGAAATATTACCTGACTTGGAAACAGGTAAGTGTTGGTTACAGGAAGGGCATCTGGTTGTAAAAAAATCTGCTTCAACAAAATTGCATGTGACTCATGCAAGCAAAGGAAAGTGGGCATTAAAGTGATGATGATGATGTGCTTTCTTTTCATGTTTTTAAAAAACAAAAATCACTTTATTGATATACTAAAAAATTTGTTCCTTTTTGTTTTTTCATTTAACATTTCTTAGATATTCATTTTTAATTGTAAAACCAAATGCTCTTGTTTTCTCTAGCTTCTCAAACTGTGAAGAAAGTGATAGAAATCAACCCATACTTATTGGGTACCATGGCCGGAGGAGCTGCTGATTGTTCCTACTGGGAACGTGTCCTTGCCAGACAGTGCAGGTATAGCTTTCATTTTGTTTTTTTGAAATCTTCTCCTTTTGGTACCATTTTAATCACAATGAAGATTTTCACCACAGTACACAAATCAAAATTCCTGCAGATGCAATAACAATGATCGGTGCAAAACTACCAGGGGAAATAATTTATTAGAATTGAAATTAATCAGCAATATCTGAATTTAGTAAAAAAAAAGGGGCATAAAATATGAATATAGCAAATAATCCTTTAGGGTGTACATATTTTTGTATCGTTTGAAAATTAATATTTCATTTATATCATTGAAAATGTTTATCGTTTTGTGTTCCAAATTTGTATAATATTTGCATGTTTAATATATTTTATTCACTATAAATTTCATTTGATTTCCTTCGATATTATCAGTGTAATGGCAATTTTACTGAAATTTTTTAGGGGTGTACATACTTCTGTGAGATACTGTATATATATATATATATATATATATATATATATATATATATATATATATATATTTTGTGCTTGCATGGGCTGGATAAATATGTTATATTGTTTTACAGCAGGTTCTGTTATTTTAAGGAACCTCTTATTCCATATGACTTTGAAAATATGAAGTGACTGGACAGTTTGCTTAATGGAGAAACTGACAATGCATACACATGCAAGTACCCATCAACACAAATACACACCCACAATGATCATCTTTTAGTTTCTTCCCAGCAAATTCATTCTTGAGGTTTTGGTCGGCCTGGGGCTATAATAAAAAAAAACACAAGGTGCTGTGTGATGGAACTGAACCTGAAACCACATGGTTGGGAAGCAAACTTTGTTATACAACCACAGTATCAACAACTATCCATCAAATCTACAACTGAAGTTGTGTCCCATTAAGACTTCTGAGTCTAGCATTGATAACTGTCTTGACAACCACTGCATCCATTTGTCTCTCAGACTTACAAGTTTGAGAAATATGGAAATGAAATGAGAACTGCTCATAACACTGTGTATTTAAAAGATTTAATGGCTGTTATGTTGAGTTACTTCATCATTGGCTAAATGTTCACGAGTTCAAGCTTCAGTATTACAGCTACTGCATTACATTGTTGAGCTGATTAAATCATTTATAACTACTTCCTTTCTACATAAGATTAAGCTTTATACTAGTGAAAATGAAGCCAATCAACATTCTTCTTACAGGATCTATGAACTAAGGAACAAGGAACGTATATCTGTGGCTGCAGCATCCAAATTGCTTGCCAATATCTTGTACAATTACAAAGGAATGGGTCTCTCTCTTGTAAGTTGTTTTATATTTTCCTTTTCCTTCTCCTCTTCTGTTTTTACTGTGTAATTATGTAATATGTTTAATATGCATTCAGTTTTGATTATGAGTAATATGCATTCAGTTTTGCCTGCAAGGGCATTTAGGGAATGAATAACAGATGGTGGGTGAAAAGGGCCTTGAGTTGGTTGTGGGAAGTAAGTTTGGAAGAGGTAAATGAAAAGCGGAATGGGAAATAGTTCAAAGATACTTAAGATGGTTTGGTCTCAAAAAAAAATAACTTGGCACTGGTATCTCAAAGTGATCTTGTATTAAAGACTTGTCTGACTGATGGTAGTTTGGACAAAAAAAAAAAAACTTCAAAAAAGTGTTCAAACAAATAAATTGTTTTTCAGTTAAAATTTGAAAAGTTTGAAAGTAAAATGCCATAGTTTAAAATTCTTGTATTTTTGTGAAACTTACAGCCCTTGGCTCTGTTAGTTGTGGAGCTCCAAACCAGCCTGATCAAGCTGACCTATGATTAAAACCATTTGAGTAATGACTCTCCAATCGATTTTTGTTCTTTTTGTTTTTTTGGATTAGTGTATCATGGACTACACTATCCAGTATGTCATTTACATGATGGTAAAGAATAGTTTAAGGGAAATTTGGCTGGCTATAGTTTCTCACTGAAATATCATGTAGAAACCCTCTTGGAGTAATTTCAGTCCACCCAATTTTCATAATTGTTGTTGACTCTTTTTGCCAACAAAGAGGAAATGGTCTTTGCATCACTAATTTGGACTTATTTGGTGAAAACTGAAATTTGTATCTCTTAACATTTCAATTAAATTTATTGGGCTATATTTCCAGTTTCTCACCTTATATTTTATAATTAAAATTTTCTCAGGGAATTCAAGTACTTAATAAAACCAGTGTGTGTTGTAGTAATCTCTGGCTTGCAAGCATGTTTCATTTGTATTTCATTACTGTGTGTGAAGCTGTGATAACAGTTGGTATTTAATGAGCTCAGTAATTAATGCCTAAATCTATGGACATACTCTCCCAGTATTTATTTGCCTTATTTGATAGTTCTTCATATAGACGCGTTTCATGTTTTCTCTACAAACTACATACAAGCCCCTCTGGGCTTTCTTTTGGATGTGAATATGGGATCTCTGGTAATATCTCTATGATACTTATCACATGGCAATGACTTAGGATCAATTTCCAATATATTTCATCTCACCATGGCACCTTGCTATCGGTTTTGAGTGTAGCATTTAGAATTTGGCCAGCATTTAACACACATACATGGGTATTTTGATTGGGGTCAATTGCAGCTGCCACCTACAATTGCTTCCTGTGTAAAGGAGAGAGAGAAAGAAAGAGTACTGAGAGATAGGGGAGAAGGTGAATATTCTCTTTAAGGGTATATTTCCCCAAAACTATACTGTGTTCAGCATGAAAGTGGAAAGTAGGTGGCATTAAGCAGTTATTCTTATAGCACATTTGTTGAGCTGCATGTGCTATCATACTATTCACTGCTCCTTGCTAGTACAGTCTCTTGTTAGTCTGTGGCAGCTTATTTGATGCCAAAAGTCTATTCTATTAGCCAATGAGTCATTCAGTAGGAATTATTTAGTCAGGCCTTTTCATAAGCATGTAAATATGGCAACCCACTGCAAAAAATAACTTTGTGATTTTGTGGATATTTATTAATTTTAGTTTTAAAATATCTGTATCTTAGTATATTCTTGATTCTTTTTTATTCTCTATTTTTTCTTTTTTTTAGGGAACCATGATTTGTGGATGGGACAAAAAGGTATATATTAAGTTGTTTTTTTTCTTTTGATACTTTTAAATTCAAAAAGTGAAATGACTGAGTTGAAAGTGTCAGCCTACCTCTTCATGGGCTTATACCTGCTGCTAGCCCTTGGATGTTTCTTAAATCCCTGTTCTTTCTTAGCTGTAAATAGAGGAACACTGAACCTTACAAAGGAGATGACAGAGGACTGAGATATGTGGTGCATTGCCTTATTCAAGAAGACCCGCCCATCACAACAGAATTGTGATTCTAAAAACAAGGTGCCATGTGAAAGCTTTGGTGTAGTTGCTGGTGCCACTTAAAAAAAAACAGGATTTCATTGTTCATAATTAGTGGTGTGCATTATATATATATATAGATGCATATTATGCATGAAAAAATATATTTGTTCATTTAAGGATTATTTTACAGTCTATGAATATTGTTACTGGCAGTTATTCATATATATTAATATTTTTTATGTATTACATATAATTCTTTTTTATTTACTTTCAATATGATTTCTTTTTTTCTGATTAGGGTCCTGGATTGTACTATGTAGATAATGATGGTGAGCGAATGAGCAATGAAATGTTCTCTGTTGGGTCTGGTTCCACACATGCTTATGGTGTTATGGACAGTGGGTACCGGTTTGACTTAACAGAAGAGGAAGCATACGAACTGGGGAAGCGAGCCATTTACCATGCTACTTACAGAGATGCATTCAGTGGTGGTGTTGTCAATTGTAAGTATTATGTTTATATGCATAACTGTGGTCAGTTGTTCAGCATGTCAGGCTCGCATTGCCACAATGTTTCTCGTTTATTATATTTTTATTTTTGTTATTTGCTATTTGAGACTAATTTTTGCCATTCTATCCTGAATGTTTCATACAGATTTTTTTTTTGATCAGTTGGTTTTAATTAGCTATTTCTTTCAGTAGTTGATCTGTTACAACCAGTTTGTAAACGTGACAAGCAGAGTTATGTACCTTGGGCATGATGCAATGACTAAGGTATAAGCAAATAAGAACTGCAGTCCAAGGGAATTAGATGTAATCTGTGCTCTGCAAAAGCCATTTGGTAAAATTCACAAATTTGGACAAGCTAATATCTCTACAGTATTAAGTTGGAATTGGCATAATATATTTGGCAGTGTATAATTTTCACTCTTAGCAGCCTGAAATATGAACATATCTCTTTGGGAGAATATACTATTAAATTCCAAGTAGCTGTAGATTTAATGATAAAGTATTGTAATCCTCTTTAAATTGAAACATGAACTAACGAGGGAGCCTCTACTTGGTCGTTTGATCTGCTAGAAATAGCACCCATTCCCCTCCTCAAATTAGACTCTACTGTCTTAAAAGAGGAAAAACTGATTGGATAACATCAAGGAAGAAAATGATGGGATGATCTTCAGTGAAACACTTTTGATTATAGGTTTGCTTGTTCAAGGCTGGTCTAAGACTAAATGACATCTTCATTTAGATTCAGTTGCTGCCAGTAAGTAAGTGTAAGTGGTCTGTATTTAGTTTATGAACTCTTAAAACTAGATACAATTTAGACTGTTTTACATCACTGTCTTAACCAACTATAGCTATTATCTCCATCGATCAGAGATGACTTTTTGTCTGCACCTCTTTGTGCAGTCCTGGGCAAGTTTTTTTTTTTTTGTGGAAGATTGACAGTTGCCCATGCATGCATGACTCCACTCTTCATGCCACCATTATTGGCTGAGTGAAAGACCACTGCTTTAAGGCTGACACAGCTTGGTACCAGTGTTGCTCTTAGAACATTAAGGGCTGGAAAAAATAACACAAGGTATATTGTGTGACATTCTAACAAGTGCTATAAGTCACAGACCTGGATTGTTACTTTTTATTGATTCTGAAAAGAAGAAAAGTAAAATTGACCTCTGCAGTACTTGAACTCAGCATGCAGATTGTTGGAGCAGATATTATGAGGTATTCTGTTCAATGTTCTAATGATTCTGTCAGTTTGCTATCTTTACTAGTTTACTAACTATATACGTTTACCTCATGTTTGGAGGCAATATGAGTTCACATGTGGTCCCTGGTCACATGCATACATGTGGGATAGTGTGATACCTAGCAAGTTAGTTTTTGTTTGTGGCAGATGTTCAGGTGCAATAAAGACTGCAAACAAACAGGAAACAACTTCTATTTCATTCCAGGGTGAAAAACTAGAGGTAGTCGATAGCTTCCGCTATCTGGGCGACCAAGTTAGTAGTGGGGGTGGGTGCGCTGAAAGTGTAGCTGCTAGAATAAGAATAGCCTGGGCAAAGTTTAGAGAGCTCTTACCCCTGCTGGCGACAAAGGGACTCTCACTCAGAGTAAAAGGCAGACTGTATGACGCATGCGTACGAACAACCATGCTACATGGCAGTGAAACATGGGCTGTAACTGCTGAGGACATACGTAAGCTCGCAAGGAATGAAGCCAGTATGCTCCGTTGGATGTGTAATGTCAATGTGAATACCCGTCAGAGTGTAAGTATCTTGAGAGAAAAGCTGAACATTAGAAGCATCAGTTGTGGCGTGCAAGAGAGACGATTGCGTTGGTATGGACATGTGGTGAGAATGGAGGAGGATAGCTGCGTGAAAAAGTGCCACACCCTAACAGTTGAGGGAACCCGTGGAAGAGGTAGGCCCAGGAAGACCTGGGCTGAGGTGGTGAGGCAAGACCTTCGTACATTGGGCCTCACCGAGGCGATGACTACTGACCGAGACCTTTGGAAATGTGCTGTGCGTGAGAAGACCCGGCAAGCCAAGTAAGATCGTTGCCAGTGCCCCTGGACTGGTTCTTGTGCGGGTGGCACATGAGATGCACCATTTTGAGCGTGGCCGTTGCCAGTACCGCCTGACTGGCTCCTGTAGGATTTTCGAGCGAGATCGTTGCCAGTGCCCCTGGACTGGCTTGTGCGGGTGGCACATAAAAGACACCATTTCGAGCGTGGCCGTTTTCGTGCGGGTGACACGTAAAAGCACCCACTACACTCTCTGAGTGGTTGGCGTTAGGAAGGGCATCCAGCTGTAGAAACTCTGCCAAATCAGACTGGAGCCTGGTGTTGCCATCCGGTTTCACCAGTCCTCAGTCAAATCGTCCAACCCATGCTAGCATGGAAAGCGGACGTTAAACGATGATGATGATGATGATGATAACAGCTCATCTTGCTAGTGATTGTCCACCGTCACAGAGAATTCATTGATCAAGTCATCATCATCATCGTCGTTTAACGTTCGCTTTCCATGCTAGCATGGGTTGGACGATTTGACTGAGGACTGGTGAGCCAGATGGCTACACCAGGCTCCAATCTGATTTGGCAGAGTTTCTACAGCTGGATGCCTTTCCTAACACCAACCACTCCGATTATTGAAACAGATGTAGCCTGGGTTTGAACCAGGTTCTAGAGACATGCTTTAACAAAAGCTAAGGGGTACCTTGTTCCTGGTGGTCTTCAGACATGCTGGACACCAACCCAGAATTTTTGAGGGCCTGTGCTATTGCTAGATAGTTGTTGAACCTGCTCTAGGTTCATCTGTCCTTTGGACAGGTTTTGTTTTTAGTCCTGCTGGGTTTCTTGCAACTCTCCTCACAAGGCAAGCCTAGTGGGGGTGCCTGTTTAGTTGCCAAAAGCCCAACCATGTAACAGGTTGTACTGGATTCCATGTCGTTAGTGACACTCATGAGAGACCGGAGATCATCTAAGGGGAGATAATGTCAAGAAATTAACTGCTCCAAGCGCAACTAATATATCTTGCTCATCACAGCTACATAACTCTTAGAATATTTTATTAAGTTGATGTGGATGTGTTAATGAATTGCTGAGCTTGTATCCTGCTGTAAGAATTGCATTATGTTCACTTGTTTTAGATGACAGCAGTTGAGGCCTACATACTCTTTACCTGGTTTCAACCATTGAGCTGTAATCACGAAGAGACCTCTCTCTCTCTCTCTCTCTCTCTCTCTCTCTCTCTCTCTCTCTCTCTCTCTCTCACACTCTCTCTCTCTCTCACACATACACACGCACACACTATCTCTCTCTCTCTCTTTGAACTTCCACTTAGTTTCTGTCTTCTAAATTCATTCACAAATCATTGGTTAATCTGAGGTTATGATAGAAGACACTTGCCCAAGGTGCTGCACAGTAGGACTGAACCCAAAGCCATGTGGCTGCTCAGCAAGGCCTAATATACTGAGATATTGTCTGGTGTGCTAATGTTCTACCAGTCTGTTGCCTTTCATATGTTTCTTTATAATTTTGTTGTAAAATGAAACAATGGATAACAATTTCTAGCATTTATTTTCATATTATTTCTTGTTTTAAACCATATTGTAGATGTAATGACATGCTTTTTTGTATTTAACCCTTTACCATTCGTATTACTATGTCAAATATAATACTTATGTTATTCACATTATTTTTAATTAATCATGCATAATCTCATAGCTTTGAGGTTTTCAGGATGTGATTGTAGAAATGACATTGGCAGGTAGGTGTGAGAGATCAGATCTGTCCTATTTGAACATAAAACAAGTAGAATATTTTGGCCAGATATGGCTGGTTTAAATGCTAAAGGGTTACTGGCCATATCAAACCCAGATATTCTTCCCGTTTTAGATTCACACCAACCACATCTGACCTCACACTTACCCTACAATATCATTCTAATAATATACACTCATCATCATTTAACATCTGTTGTCCATGCTGGCATGGGCTGGATGGTTTGACCAGGGCTGGTAAGCTGAGGGGCTGCACCAGACTCTAGTCTGATTTGGCAGAGTCTGGATGCCCTTCCTAACACCAAACACTGTAACAGGTGTTTTTATGTGCCATGGGCATGGGTGCTAGTTGCATGACACTAGTATCTGCCATGACTATGGTTTCACTTGGCTTGATGCATCTTCTCAAGCACAGCATATTGCTAAAGGTCTCGATCATTTGTCATTGGTTCTGTGAGACCCAATGCTTGAAAAGTGTTTCCTATATACCACTGGCATGGGTGCTAGTTATGCGACCCCGGCATTGGCTACATTTGTTCTCATCCAGTGCTTGAAAGGTGTTTTTTACGTGCCACCAGCATGGGTGCTAGTTATGTGACACCAGCATTGGCCATGACTACGAATTCACTTAGCTTGACAGGTCTTCTCAGGCACAGCATATCACCAAAGGTCTCGGTCACTAGTCATTATCTCCTTGAGGCCCAACGTTTAAAGATCATGCTTCACCATCTCGTCCCATGTCTTCCTGGGTCTACCTCTTCCACAGGTTCCCTCCTCAGTTAGAGATCAACACTTCTTTACACAGCTGTCCTTGTTCATATGCATCACATGACCACACAATAACACCATCAAAATCTCAAAGACCGAAGATAATACGTAATTCATTCAAAATAATGTGAATAAATAAGCATCAAATCTAATGGAGTAATCTGAATGCTGAAGAGTTAAAACTCTTTACTACTTGTTTCGGAAATGGTCAGACATCATTCTTTGATAATCCAGCATTTTCTGTATCTTTGCAAGTGTCTGATCCTGTGGGTACTAGATTCAAGAGTTTCTATATTCTCTTTTTGTCTGAATCCACAAATCTATATATCATCTAAATTGGTTTGCAACTTTAAAAAAAATGTTTTTTTTTTCATTTCTGCAGTGTATCACATGAAGAAGACTGGCTGGGAGTTTATATCACATACCAATGTATTAGACTTGCATTACAAGTATGAAGCTGAAAATAAAAAGCCTCTTGCTCAGGGAAGCAAATAACTTTCTTTTCATACAACAGTGATCAGTAATTCATTATAGTTTTTCTCTGTAATTTGATTGTTGTTCTCAATAAATATCTAATCACATGGATACTCTCAGGAGATCTAATCACACAAAGTTTTCATTGTTTATGTATCTTTTATCCTTTATATCTTTTACTTGTCATTAGACTGGCCATGCTGGGGCACTGCCTTGAAGAATTTTTAGTTGAATGAATCGATCCCAGTACTTACCTTTGTTAAAGTCTGATACCTATTCTATTTGTCTTTTTTGCCTAATTGCTAAGTTACAGGCTTGTAAACACACCAACACTAGTTGTCAAACAGTGGTGGAGGGATAAACACTGACACACACACACACGCGCGGTGGGCTTCTTTCAGTTTCCATCTACCAAAGCCACTCACATGGCTTTGGTTGTTGAGGAGCTATGATAAAATATACATGTCCAAGGTTCCACACTGGGACTGATCCTGGAACCATGTAGTTGGGAAGCAAGCTTCTTACCACAGCCATACCTGTGCCTATATATTTTTACCATTTTATCTTTTAGCTTTTACTTGTTCCAATCATTGGACTGTAGAATTGACCCCAGTACTTATTTTTTTAAGCCTGGGACTTTGTGGATCTCTTTTGCCAAACTATCAAGTTACAGGGATGTAAACAAACCAACTCTAGTTGTCAAGTAGTGGGGTACAAACACAGATACAAAGACACACACACACACACGTATATGATGGGCTTCCACACATTTTCTGTCTCCTAAATTTACTCGCAAAGCATTAGTTGGCCTGAGGCTACAGTGCTGAAGGTGGGACGGAATCCAGACCAAATGATTTCAAAGTGAGCTTCTTAACAACATAGCCATGATAAGATATACTCTTTTACTCTTTTACTTGTTTCAGTCATATGACTGCGGCCATGCTGGAGTACTGCCTTTAGTCGAGCAAGTCGACCCCGGGACTTATTCTTTGTAAGCCTAATACTTATTCTATCGGTCTCTTTTTTTGCCGAACTGCTAAGTGACGGGGACATAAACACACCAGCATCGGTTGTCAAGCAATGCTAGGGGGACAAACACAGACACACAAACACACACATATATATATATATATCATCATCATCATATATATATATATATATATATATATATATATATATATATATATATATACATGACGGGCTTCTTTCAGTTTCCGTCTACCAAATCCACTCACAAGGCTTTGTTACAACCGAATAACCTTATTTGTAACCACTTTCAAGTAGGGATGGATTTTGCTATTACCAGATGCTCTGAAAGTTGTGTGTTTCTCTAAATAGTAATGTTTGATCACAGTTGTCTTGGAACTCTCATCACGATTTGGTCACCAGTCCTAACCTTACAACCATTGTGCCTCATTTCTATGATTTAATTAAAACTAGCTCATGTGATAAACATTACACTGAATTTAAAGTTTTAAAACTTTATTATAAACAAATTTCACTTATATTAAACTATACAAAATACATTATACATGAGAAATAATTGTTAGCGACTGAAGCAGTACTAATACCAAGGGATAGTATTTGTCCCTACTTGAGGGTGGATGTTGTGTTGGAACACGGAGTACTTGTTATTTACTATGAGAGAAACTCTCATATTGGATTTTGACATTAGCCACGACTGATCTCACTCAGCTTGACAAGTCTTCTCAGAGCTTTGGCAATATACTGTGTTTGAGAAGACATGTCAAACCAATTGAGATTGCAGTCATGGCTAATGCTGGTGTTTCATAACTGGCACCTGCGCGAGCGACATCTAAAAAGCATCCACTACAATCATGGAGTGGATGGCGTTAGGAAGGGCATCCACCTGTAGAAACCTTACCAAATCAGATTGGAACCTGGTGCAGCTCCTTGGCTTACCAGTTTTCAGTCAAACCATCCAACCTATGCCAACATGGAAAATGGACGTTAAATGATGATGATGGAACATTGAGTGGGTTGGTATTTTACAGAAAATATAGTAAACTTCAGACGCAAGATAGCTGTAAAAATAACCTTGAAAAATTGGGCAAATACCCCTAGAAGATGGAAGAAAGTTGCCACCAGGTGGCTACAGAGAATCAAACTAGCTGCCTGCTAGTGATTTTTTTCTGTCTTCTAGTGTGTATTTACCCAATTTTTTTAGGCTGGTTTCACAGCTATCCTTTGTTTGAAATTTACTTTATTTTCTGTAAAAACTTTATACAGTTCTGTATTTAAGAGATGAGGAATTATATACATTATTTACATTTGATGGATATTTGTCCTCATCTTTGTTGTTAACACAATGTTTCGGCTGACATACCCTCCAGCCTTCATCAGGCGTCTTGGGGAAATTTCGAACCTGGGTTCTTATTCCTGAGGTATTTTTCGATTATTCAGGTCACTGCTTGGAATCTAACTCAGAATCTTGGGTTTAGTAGCTCACACTCTTAACCAATACGCCATATGCCCATGGGCAATTATGGAGTGAATTTTTAGGGTTTATAAATCTTTCCTCTTTCCTTAATACTGTTTCCCATATGTTACTCATATCTGCACTCAGTCTGCTTAGGAGGTTGTTGTGTCCTAGCATATGTGCTGCTGCTTTAACAACAAACAAGATGACAAATATCTATCAAATGTAAATAAAATAAACTTTATATTTGTATGATACTTTACTAGATATATAGCAACCTTTGATTTGCTGTTTCACTTTAGATATTGGTCTCTCTAAAAGCATTGAATACACTAAGCAGTATCTTGGTTTCTTACAATTTAATACAGAAGTTTAATTAATTACTTGTTAATTGTGCATGTCCTCTGTAAAATTTTCATTGAGATGTTTTATGTAGACAGGTGAACTGGATCATTAAGAAACACACTACTAGGTCAATAATTGCATATAAGAGTTGTTGGCCTTCCTTCTGGCTGGCAAGTTGACTCTCTGCCCAGAATATTAAAGATTATTAGAATTGTATGAACTTAGGTTGTTTTTTTTTTTTTTTGACCATCAACATTTTAAAATAAGATTGTTGAACACTTAGATACCCTTGATTTTAATTCCTAGTTCACTTTTTAACCACATGGTTTTAGGTTTAGTCCCATTGAGTGACACCTTGGACAAGTGTTTTCTATTATAGCCCTGGTCTGATCAAAGCTGTGTGAGTGGATTTGGTTGATGGAAACTGGAAGAAGCTGATTGTGTGTGTGTATATATATATATCTATGTGTGTGTATTTTTGTTTAATTTATTATCATCATTTAATGTCTGTGTCCATGCTAACATGGATTGGATGGTTTGATCAGGGCAGGTAAACTGAGAGGCTACATCAGACTCCAGTCTGATGTGGTATTGTTTCTATGGCTGGATGCCCTTCCTAATGCCAACCACTCTGAGAATGTAATCGGTGCTTTTACATGCAACCAGCACAAATGCCAGTTGTGTGACACCAGCATCTGCCATGACTATGATTTCACTTGGTTTGATGGGTCTTCTCAAGCACAGTATATTGCCAAAGGTCTTGGTCATTTGTCATTGCCTCCATGAGGCCCAATGCTTGAAAGGTGCTTTTTATATGCTACCGGCACAGGTGCCAGTTACGTGACACTGGCATTGACCACATTGCCTCCATGAGGTCCAATGCTCAACAGGTTTAATTTATTAATTTATATATTTCTATAACAAACTACTTAGCATAACATGAAATATATATAGATATAGGCGTGGCTGTGGTAAGAATCTTGCTTCCCAACCACATGGTTCTGGGGTCCCACTGCGTGGCACCTTGTGCAAGTGTCTTCTACTATAGCCTCAGATCAACCAAAGCCTTGTGAGTAGATTTGATAGATGGAAACTGAAAGAAACCTGTTGTATGTGTGTGTGTGTGTATATATATATATATATATATATATAACGTGAGTGTATCTGTATTTGCCCCACCACCATCACTGCTTGACAACCAATGTTGGTGTTTATGTCTCCCTAACCTAGCAGTTTGGCATAAGAGATCAATAAAATAAGTACTAGGCAAAAAACAAAAAGTGCTGGGGTTGATTTGTTTGAATAAAACCCTTCATGGCAGTGCTCCAGCATGGCTGCAGTTAATTGACTGAAACAAAAGAAAAGAAAAGAATATATATATATAGGTGATGAAAGTCACAGAGGGGGTCATAGCCCAACTAATGGGGGGAGAGAGTTAGTTTAGATGAGATGCAGTTTGGGTTTGTACCAGGGAGAAAGCACCACTGATGCCATATTTTTGGTAAGACAGCTGCAGGAGAAATACCTAGCCAAAGATAAACCTCTGTACTTGGCTTTTGTTGACATGGCGAAAGCCTTTGACAGGGTCCCTCGATCCCTTACCTGGTGGTCAATGTGGAAACTAGGGATAGATGAGTAGTTGGTGAGAGCTGTACAAGCCATGTACAGGGATGCTGTCATTAAGGTGAGGGTTGGCAATGAGTATAGAGAAGAATTCAGGGTACAAGTAGGGGTTCACTAAGGATCAGTCCTCAGTCCCCTCTTGTTCATCATAATCCTCCAGGCAATAACAGAGGAATTCAAGACAGGCTGCCCCCAGGAGCTCTTCTATGCTGATGACCTTGTTCTTATTGCTGAATCACTACCAGAACTAGAGAAGTTTTAGGTGTGGAAGCAAGGTGAAGAATCGAAGGCCCTTAGAGTTAACGTAGCAAAAACCAAAGTCTTAGTAAGTAGGATGGCGGACAAATCATAAATGCCTTCAGGTAGATGGCCCTGTTCAATCTGCAGAAAAAGTGTAGGTACAAACTCCATAAGATGTACCTGGTGTAAGCTACGGACACATAAGAGGTGCAGCAATATCAAAGGAAGGTTAATAGGGAAGATAGTTTTTGTGTGTGGAAGGTGCACATGTACAATAAACACCAGAAATGTACATCACATGCCAGGGGAAAAAACTAGAAGTAGTTGATAGCTTTCGTTATCTAGGTGATCAAGTCAGTAGTGGGGGTAGATACTCTGAGAGCATAACTGCTAGAATGAGAATAGGCTGGGTAAAGTTCAGGGAGCTCCTACCTCTGCTGGTAACAAAGGGCCTCTCGCTCAGAGTGAAAGGCAGACTGTATGATGCCTGTGTGTGAACAGCCATACTACATAGCAGTGAAACATGGGCTGTGATTACTGAGGACATGTGTAGGCTTGTAAGAAATGAAGCTAGTATGCTCTGCTGGATGTGTAATATCAGTGTGCATGCACGACAGAGTGTAAGCATCCTGAGAGAAAAGCTGGACGTAAGGAACATCAGATGTGGTAAGAGAGATGACTGTGCTGGTATGGTCATGTGATGTGTATGGATGAGGACAGTTGTGTGAAGATGTCACACTCTAATGGTGGAGGGAACCTGTGGAAGAGTTAGACCCAAGAAGACAGGAATTGAGGTGGTGAAGCATTATCTTCGAATGTTGGGGTTCACAGAGGCAATGACAAGTAACTGAGACCTTTGGAGATATGCCATGCTTGAGAAGACCTGTCAAACCAATTGAGATCGTAGTCATGACTGATGCTAGTGTCACATAACTGCCCCAGTATTAAAAGCACCCTTCAATCTTTGGGTGATATGCTGTGCTTGTGGAGACCTGTCAAACCGTGAAATTGTAGTTGTGGCTGATGCCTGTGCTGTCTGACTGGCACCTGTGCTAGTGGCACATAAAAAGGAACCATTCATGTGATGGGCCTCATGGAGGCAGTGATGTCATGCCAAGTGAGATCATAGTCATGGCCAATGCCAGTGTCACATAACTGGCCTGTTAAAGGCACCCTTCAATCATTGGGCGATATGTTGTGCTTGTAAAGACCTGTCAAACCAAGTGAAAACGTAGTCGTGGCCAATGCCAGTGCCATCTGGCTGGCATCTGTGCCTGTGGCATGTAAAAAGCACTATTTGAGCATTGGGCCTCATGGAGGTAGTGACAGGTAACCAAAACCCTTGGCGATATACTGTACTTGTATTGAGCTGTCAAGCCAAGTGAGACCATCATGGCTGGTGCTGGTGCATGTAAAACACACCCACTACACTCTCAGAGTGGTTGGCATTAGGAAGGGCATCCAGCCATAGAAACCTTGCCAAATCAGATTGGAACCTGGTGCAGCACCCCCGCCCCCAGCTTACTAGTTTTCAGTCAAACTGTCCAACCCATGCCAGCATGAAAAGCAGACATTGAACAGTGATGATAATGATGAGGATGATGATATATGTGTGTGTATATGTATAAATGTATTCATGTCTGTGTTGTATGTGTATATGTATTTGTGTCTCTTTGTAAATGAGATAGTTGTAAATGAGTGTCACCATTATACAAACAAGTGGTGTCATTTGTTTCCAGTCTTTTGTGAAAACATTTCCTGGGATATATTACCTTGCTTGGAAACAAGTAATGATGGTGATGTTGTAGAGTGTTTTCAGTGTTGCTTATTGCTATTTCTGCAATGGTTTCACAATCTCTGGTTTGAGCTGGCCACCTTTCTCTATTATGAAAAGACATTTACGTCTACCTGTCCCTCCATTTTAAAATCTTAAGCTGTTTACCCATTTTTTTCTTTTAGAACGTTGACTGCATCATATTGCTGAACTTAATAGAAATAGCAGCCAGATCTCACTCAAATCATTTTACAGGAAATACATTAAATAATGTAGTTTTAAATATCTAGCCCCCTCTCAAGAAAAATGGGATGGCCACAACTGGATTGTCTTTAATCATAAGTCTCCTCTATTGAGGTCAGCCGGGGCTAGATAACACCTTCGTTAGTTTGGGTGGCCTTCCAAGGTCTATGGATACTAGTTCTCCAACAATGACTAACTAATAAAAATAAAATATGTAAGTACCTCTTGTGGAAATCAGTTGAAATGTATTCATGATCTTTGTCACTGCTTTAATCTTCCATCTTTCAATGCTTGCATGATTTGGATGGAGCTGACATGCAACATATTGACTATCATTTGTATTTTGTGATCCTGTCTTCAAAACCCACTGTTCAGAGGTCTGAGCACACCGTTGTTTCCCTTAATTTTCTTCTTTTAAGGTTCATGGTTACTGGCCCTCTTACATGTTGCAAGGTTCACAGACAACAGGTGGACCTGTACAATTCATCATCATCATCATCATCATTGTTTAACGTCCGCTTTCCATGCTAGCATGGGTTGGACGATTTGACTGAGGACTGGTGAACCAGATGGCTACACCAGGCTCCAATCTGATCTGGCAGAGTTTCTACAGCTGGATGCCCTTCCTAACGCCAACCACTCTGAGAGTGTAGTGGGTGCTTTTATGTGCCACCGGCATGAAGGCCAGTCAGGCGGTACTGGCAACGGCCATGTGTATTTTATGGTGTATTTTATGTGCCACCTGCACAGGAGCCAGTCCAGCGGCACTGGCAATGACCTCGCTCGAATGTCTTTTCACATGCCAGGAAGGCGACACTGGTAACAATCAGGCTCAAATGGTGCTATTTATGTGCCACTGGCATGGAAGCCAGACAGCTGTCCTGGCAATGATCACACTCGGACAGTGCTCAAATGATATTCAAGAGAGAAAAAATGTCCATTTAGAAGACCTCTACATCAATGAGATGATGTCAAGTGATTTAGGATAAGATGGAAAAGTATGATGCAATCAAGAAAGAATTGGAAGCACATTGTGACCAGTGGTGTATAATGACATCCAACAGCCTGATCAATACAGGTGATTATCAAGCTGATGTTTGACACATAAAAGATGTTGATGTAAAATTAAAATGGAAGATTTTAATTCAAAAACTAAAATTAGTGTTTGGGATCACAGAATCAGGAATGACTTCTTATCAAAATGCAAAAAATTAAAACAAAACCCTAACAAGAAGGGCTTTTGTAATGTAGATAAACTTCACAATTTTTTATTTCATATTTCATTGGTTGAATCATTGCTACTGAAAGCTGATAGCAAACATTGACATAATTCAGAAATTTCGATTTCTGAATTTTGAATTTGTGTTTTGCCAAGAAAATATAGCTTTATTGATTCAGTTAAAAGAGGAAAAAGAAGGGCAAAAAATCAGTTTGTGATATCTTAGATACACATCATCATCATCATCATTTAATATCTGCTTTCCATACTTACATGGGTTGGATGGACAGTTTGACAGGAGCTGGCTAGGCATAAAACTGCACTAGGTTTCACTGTCTGTTTTACATGCTTTTGTTAATTTTACTTCCATTTTTCTCTGCTGGCATTGATTAGATGGGTATTTATATGAGGTATCATTTTTTAAAGTCATACACTTCCTATTAATTATTTTTCCCTGTTTTACAAGTGAATGAGTTTTTAATCCATTACTTCAAGAGTCACAGTGTAATGTTTACATGGCAATACTTTTTTGTTCAAGCAATCTCATGAAGCAGAAATGACAACTTTCATATACACACATTACCAATTTCAATCACAAGGCATTGGGTGGTCCAAAGCAATAACGGACACTTGTCCAAGTTGCTGCACAGTAGAACTGAACCCAAAACTATGTGGCTGCAGTGCCAAATTCTTAAACACACAGAAGATCAGAAAGCATTTATTTCAGTCTTAAAGGCATTTACTATGTTTTCTATTTTCTATTAATATTGAATGTAATGTATATTTTCAATTTCTTGGAAGAGCTTAGAAGTTTGACACTGGACTGGTTGGTATATTGTTTGTATAGCTCATGTTGTGGGATTAAGCTTGAGTTCACTTAGGGACCTAGCTTGAATAGAGCTTGCTCTATGTTGTTTAGCACACGAAATCAGTGCTGATCACAAGCATTCCAACCATGACAATCTTTTCTTTGAATTTCTGAGATAGGCAATTATTATTAAATCATTACAATATATCAACATATTTGGACAAGTGTCCTCATCTTGGATCTTGGTTGTTATAGTAACACAATATATACTTTGGTTCAATAGACAAGAACAAACAACATTATAATTAGAAGAATATACTGATGGGAAAATGTGAAACGAGATCGTTTTATCTCGGTTAATTCAATAATGAATTTGGTTTGAAGCTCTGAGAACATCACCGAATTTGACAGACACATGAAGAAGACTGAAGATTGCAATAGCTGAGATGCTGTGACTATAACAACTAAGGTGACGACTGGTCTGAATATATATCAGTGTGCAAATAATTACCTTTTCTTTTAAGAACAGTTTATTTTGCACAGTTATCTAATGTGTCAACAGCATAACAACAGCTTTCTCTAGTGGCATCTATTTCACAACTCGGTGGACAATAAATTCTATCAGACATTAAAAGGATCAAAGGTCCTTCCCGTGCCATAGGCTCAGAAGGCTAGTTCTCCGAATTCTACGGCGTATATATTCCTCATCTGAATGGTATGTCGGTCTACCGTAAGATTAATCTTTTTTATCAGCTGAGTAGACTGGAGCAACGTGAAATAATGTGCTTTGGCTCAAGAACTCAACGCATCGTCTGGTCCAGGAATCGACACAACAATCTTACGATCATGGGTGCAACATCCGAACCACTAAAATACGCACCTCCACATACATAAGTCAGTCATATTTAACGGCTTTCGTTCTCTCATCATTCAGTTCAGTGTCGTTTTGTTTTTTACTAGGTGGCGAATTTAGTGTATGACAGTCCATGATCCCAAAACAAAGCTAGTCAAGATAATTCGATATTTTGGTCTAAAAGGTTTCGTTACTTTCCAAAAGCCTACCCTAGCCCTTGAGTCCAAGGTCTAGAGTAGGCTTATCATGTAATTACATTCCTTTAAACGATTTCTTATTTAGCAAACTCCACAGATACAGATCTCATTCGCACTACTTTACTACTTGAGTTGTTCCCCTTGTAATATACCTATCGCTATTTTTCATTTTCTTCTACTTCAGCTATTCGTATTTCTATGCTTACAAATTTACATTATATTTTTATTGCTTAAGTTTTACTTTAATTTTTACAGGTTTTCTGTTTTCAATGAATTTAAATGATCTGCAGAACCACACACACACACACACACACACACACACACACACACACACACACACATGCATGCGCGCGCATATACATATGGTATTGAGAGAGAAGGGCTGCATCCATGACCCTTTTGCAACCCCCCCTAAACTGGTGTGGAAGAGGGAAAAATTAATAGGTTATCCACAAACAAGAGACCTGGTAGGAATGTTTGCAGCAGAGTGGTGTTAAACTGAGGGCCGCATTAAATATAACATCCGAGAACAAGTAGAATAAATCTTGTGGCCTTCTGCGCAATTTCCGTCTATTCATTTTCACTCGAAGCTGTGTCAAGTAGAAGACACTTACCAAAGATTCTATGCTATGTGCACAAAACCAGAACCACGTGATTGTGAAGCAAACATCTTAATGACTGTCTTATATCTACTTTATATCTATATGGGTCGAGTACATGGGATCTTTTTTAAAACGGGGGCCACATTTTTCATTAACGAAACACTTTGAAACTTGGAACACTGGTAGAATGTGTCATATAAAACATCTTTTTCTCTTAGTCTTCTTAAAAAAAAAAGAAATCCCTAAGTTATTCCATGTTAAAGTTGTCGTATTTCTGTAATTTCAACCAATCACTGACGTCCATTCAGCCGGTATACATTAAGTGCCGACTACATAAACAAACGACTCTGAAACAATTAACCCTAACCCTAACCCTAACCCTAACCATAGGGTTAGGGTTAGGGTTAAAGCAAATTTAAAATGAAAAAAGCAAATAAAACGAAGGTATGAAGATTAAATACGCTTTACATCGCTTAATCAGCCAAAGGAGTAAATATAAACAACTGAATACTTGTCAGTGATTGGTTGAAATTATCAAAATAAGACAATTTTTTACATTAAATAAATTCGAATACAAAAATATTTTTCTGTTCTATAACACAAAATAGATAAGTATACGAAGTTTGAAAGTCTTTCCGTACCAAAAACACTACGTAAAACATTAATGAAAAATGTGGCCCCCGTTTTAAAACAGATCCAGTACATGATACCAAGTAGTATTTATATGCGATCGCATACTTTGATGACCACTCAGAGACTAACCGTATAATGCAGCATTCTAGCCTCTGAAAATGGGACCAGAATCGGCTGCGTTGAGGATGCGAAGTAATGATGACCAACTTTTGTCGAACACATTTAACTGAACCTAAAGCGACTTGAGTTCCTCCGAAGACCGATCTATATCTAACTCTCTACAGTGTGTAACACGTGCAGAGTTTGTGTTGATTTGATCTTTCTAAATTTGTGCGGGTCCAACGACACTAACAGAGAATAGTTGACAAACATAGACACCTATTGTGCTTCTTGTGGAAGTTATAGATTTTCCTTGTTAGAAAATTTATCTGCTAACAACACCCACCCCAGGTGGGAATAGCTTCGTGAAGCAGTGTTTAGTCACGTGAAGGAAAGAAAGGCGGGAGAGTTATCAGGAGAGAGTCTTCTTACAGGCTCCGTTTTACTTGTGAGAAAGACTTTAACTCCACAAGAACTCGTTCACATCGCCTGGAAATAGTCTCCTTTACTTGTGCATATCTGATAGTCCTTTGAATAACAGCCTGCCTTGGTTTATTTTTGGAGGATTCTCTTTATTTCCTCCCTTCTTTAGAATGAATTTCTCTCTCTTCTCCTTTGTATCATCTACCTGCTTCACGTCACTCTTTCAAACAACTATGAATCCAACCAATCAAAAGTTATCACCTTTTTGAGGGTATTTCGGCTCAGAGTTTCTCGAGCTTTCTTATTCAATAATTTAGATAGAAGAGGAAGAACAGTGTTTATAAACTTTGAAGTTCTTCCCAGGTGGGCGTGGTTGGTGCAGGTAATATTCAACTTGAACATTTGTTGGTTAATGGTTGTAGGAAAGCATGGGTGAGGTGAGAATTCCAGAAGGTGCAGTCCCATGGAGTAAAGAGAGAGAGAGTGTGTGTGTGTGGTAGTGAGGGTAGTATTTCGTGCGATGTCCGTTGAAATACTAAGATTGATGATGGTTAGTGGAGAGACAGATAATTCTGGGTGGAGAGGATATGAAGCCAGCTTATATGAAGAACTTAAATAGAAAAAGAGAATGAGTGACTTCTTTTCAATATATTTCTGTTCCTCCTTGTAATTAAGGCTCGTGTTCATGTCATCCGCACCACCATGTCAGTTCTACAAGGCCAAATCTATGATCAGAGTCATTCAAACCAGATCGTCCCATCTTTTCTCTGGAGCATAATGGACCCAAAACTACATTAACCAACGTGTCTTCCAACATATAACACAATAGGGTTTAATTTGAGGGATATTTAGCTGGTACTTTTATCAAATCAAATGATTATGGATAGGCTACCTTGGTGGTTCACCATAAACGATGTAGCACAATATAGTGTCAGACTTTAGAGCTTTGGTTCCATATTGGAACAGGGCTGAAGAGGGAACTTCTATCGTAGATTTTCACTCTTCAGCTACTTTCTTGAGCCCTGAATGTCCTGAAGGCAGCTGCACATTATTCCCTATGACTGAAGTACGTATTTCACTGAACCCGGTGAACGTAGTCTTTCCGACAGTCAAGAAACTTATCTTTGGTTGGAACCAATACTGACCTTTGGTTCTGGTTCATTTTGGGATCGTTGTTTTATTGCTTTGTTTTCGATTTTGCTATCTTATTACCAGCTTTGAGAGCCGAAAACCATCAGATGGGCTCGCTGTCACACAGGGAGTATTGTAGATTTTTTTGTCTGTCATCATTTGTCTTATATCCCATTCAGAGCATGCGGAATGGCTTGGGATTTCTCAAGTGCGAGTACGATCTAAAAAAAAAAAAAAAAGTCATGCTCATTCAGATTCGGGGTTATATCGACAATCTCTACTAAATGTATTTTAAAAGCTTAAGTATATCAAAGGTTATCGTTGTTGATATCTTTATTTTATTGACTTTCTAAAACCTTTTACTAAAAAGCATTGTTTCTGTGTGTCGGACTGCTGTAACATTTTTCTACACTGTCCTCTGCACTGAAAAGAACTTCAGTGAAACCAAAATCGAAGTCTCTAATTTCATTTTAATTTATGGTGTTTGGTCTTGAATTACTTTTTTTCTGGGAGTATAATCTCTTCCTTAACACGAAGCGCCTCCACGCAGTTACACGTTTTGCCAGAAACAACAGCCACATTTCCTTCAAACCAATGACATAAAAAAGGAAATACATTGAATAATGTGGTCTGGGAATGCACTGTCTGCAAAAAAGTCAGAATGGCTACAACTAGAATGTCTTTGGTTTGCTCAATTAAGACATATTTAGACATCAGATGCGGGGGTGGGATGTGCTCCAGTTCTTCGTAACAGTGCGGATTTTCTTTAATCCAGAAATAAATATTCCTAGCCCGGCCACTATGGTAAATTGCACGTTGTGGGATTGTTGGAAACACATCAAGAAACCGTCTACATGCCACACGTCTTTTGTCTCTGTCGTTATCGCTTAGTTCGTTGATGAACGTTGGCCTAAACGATTTCAAATGAAGGTCCTTTGTCATGTGTGTCAACCTTTCGGCTTTTAGAATTCGTAGCTCAGAAGACCGATTTCGCAGTGACTTCGAGGTTGATCGTAGCACAGATGCCTCCACGTCTGCACATGTATCCCTTCGCATTGAGGGTCGTCCTGTCCTCAGTTTGTCCTTAATTGATCCTGTCAGAAACATTTTATGTTCTCAACGCCGTATCGTCTTCTTCGGAGGGGCTAATCTGCTGAATCTTGCAGTGAAGCCATGTCGCACATCCTCCATGCTCTTGCGAGAATGCCAGAATGTGCTCATACACTTGCAATCAACTTCTCTTCCAAACTGTAGGATCTCGAGTTAGCCATCTGAAATAAAAAAATCAAAACAATATTTACAGGGTTGACAAGAGTTTCGGCAATCTGAAATAGAAAATTAAAACAATATTTACAGGTGGTGACAAGACTTTTGGGCCACCCTGTACATTACCAGAATGTCTTTTTACTTTTAAAGTCAGTGAGGTATAAATTGATATAAATTTGATTGTTAACTCTAACAAGTAGAACGACTACGTAGAAAATTCTCAGTTTACTCGGCAAGATATATTTGTAGTTTGTGGTCTTTGAACCATGATTCAATACTCAGCTCTGTAATTAGCGGCTATTTATTTATAGACTGCAAATAAGATCTTGCTTCAAATGCCACATTTTCACACATTATTTGCATAATTAATGTCCTTCAGACTGGATAAAACTGCTTTGGTATGAAGATGTAATATTTTACCCGATCAACAAACTACTTTTTTTCGCTTGTCATACTCAACATTTACATCTTTTTATATAACCTTTATATAAATCTCTCGTAATATTGCGATATAAACGTCACTTTGCAACACTCAGAAAAATAATCAATTCTGCATGTTAGAACAATTAGTTTTATTCTGATATAATTTTGTGGTTAAAGGCCTAAGTATATGGACATACATACATACATGTATGTATGTATCATCATCATGATCATCATTTAACGTTTGTTTTCCACACTGGCATGGGTTGGACGGTTTGTTAGGAGCTGGCATGAAAGTTTAGTCTTCTTTTAAGGGACATGGTAGGCTGCTGCAAAACGTGCAGTTTCTTAGAGAGACGAAGATCACTATGTGCTCGGATGATTAAGAAAGACTCTTGTCAAATGTACCTCTGAGTAAAGTATTCCTCTGATCTCGAAGTTTCCAGATAAAATGAGACAGGAAGGTGGAATTTTTCTTTCTCTGAACTTATAGGAGTACACATGCTGGGTTAATCTTCCCTTAAAATTGTTGGCTATGAGTCTTATGTAGTTGCTCAGGATACCATAAAATAGAGTGGAGAAGGTCCTGGGAAGGCAGAGTCATTTTAATGGATAGATGGATTGATTCCGCCAGTTCCAAGCGGGTATCTGGAATAGGGACTGCGTTGGAGTATGTTTTTTTCTGTTCTTGCATGCGATGTTATCTGGGTAGAAACAACTAACGAAAACGTTATGTACATTAAAAAGCTTGCGGTATTTACATGCGCGAGATTTGGTGAAATATTCGTAGTTCAATAACTGGCGGTCTTGTGAGTGTTAGACAGAGTGGCTTTTGAGGAAGTACAGAATGCCAACGTTCATAGTGAAGTTGGAATATCATGTAGCCTGGACACAGAGATTTGTTAGAGATAGGGAATGACGGATTCAGGTCTTAAAGAAGTATTGTAATTTGCTTATTCTGGTTTCAAATATAAGGATTAGAAAAAATTCTGAGTCTACATATTGTACATAGTTCACTACTTGTAACATATACAGCCATCAAAACAAGGAAGTGCCACTGATTTTGTCACGGTTTTTTGTTTCATTGATTCCATGAGAGTCTTTTCTCGTTGAAAACTATTGCAGTTAGGATGTCCAGTTTCTTTTTAATCAATAATTAATAAGCAAAAAACAAACAAACAATAAAAACCAACAAAAACAAAAACAAAAGAAAAGAAAAAACAAAACAAAACGAAACTCAAACACAAAAATTAACAAAGAAAAAAGCATACGTAAGATTTATTCTTGTGAAAGAGGTATTAAGTTATTAAGTACGTAGGCAACTTAATGCCATACGTCATATACGACAAAGAAATGCAACAGAAATACTTTTATATGCAGTAAAGACATAGAGCAATGCGGTTTCTTGAAGCTATTACAAACAACAACAACAACAGCAACAGCTGCTGCTGCTGCTACTACTACTACTACTACTACTACTACTACTACTACTACTACTACTACTACTACTTTTCCAGCAATAAATATGTGAACTACGTGCAAAGGGAATAATAGTTTAGATTTTAGAATAATGGTTCCGCTCTCGAACTGCTTAGATTTTCAAACTTTGCAAACTGGAAAACCGCAACAGAATATCTCGCCCCACCGAAACAAAACAAAATAAAGCATCACAATAAACATTAATGTACATGACTTCAAGAGTATTTTGTGTATCTGTTTATAGAAATCCATAAAAGGGAATATATAATTAGAAACCCCCCCCCAAAAAAAAACTAGTGAACGCTTGAAGTTATCAAGTATATTAGAATGTCAAATAAATCATATATAAAAAAAAAACAAGATTGAGACACAGAAAAAGAAAAGAAAAAAAAACATTTCTTTTCACTTTTTATACATTAGTCATGTCTACAGCAACACAACCAGCCAAAATGCAAGCAGGCGTTTCTCTCTATCAGAGAACGAGGCATCCTTCCATGAACAGCTAATTTGAAGCTATACTTTTCACACCTATTATTGATGATTCGGCTATTTTAGTTTGTTAATAGGATTATAAATAATTAAGATTCTCTCACTCTCACTTAGTCACTCACTGTCGGCTCCGGCACTTTCTCTCTTTACATCGTGGCAGTCTGCCAAATATTTCACTAAAGTTTCCGGAGAGTCATATTTTGCCAATTCCTGCTCTAACTAATTAATACTTTGTGTTTGTGCTTAGCAGAAGCCAAATGACCAAGGAGATGAAGTATTACGCAATCAGCAGCTCATCGATTGTGAGATCAAATAAACTCTAGCCGTTTCAGTGCTGATTTGGACACAACGTCTACCTTATTTCATCTGGTTGACGGGTAATAGGTCTCCAAAGTGCAATGTTATTTGTGTGTGAGATGTTCCAATTACGGCGACGACATACAGTAAACTTTATTCTGTATTAGGCGGGAATGCAACGCGCATGCTTGAATTACAATGAAAGAGCAATATCTCTACTGATGGATATTGTATTAGATTTGGCACTCCTTGTTGATTTTCTGGAACGTGACTGTACCATAAACAATAAGCGGCACACTGAGGCACTCAAAATGATTAGAAAAGTTATTAGGAAGAAAAAAAACCCCACAAAATAACCCGAAGAAGCATCTGAAAATGGCTCGCATCATAACAAAATACGACTACTCACACTTTTGGCAGCAACTCAAGCAATCGGAGAACTGGGTTAGTTAGTGTTCTCCATTCCACCATACAGCCCATGTCTGAGATCCTCTGACTTCCACCTGTTCGGTCCAATGAAGGACAATCTTCAGGAAAACATTTTGATTACATAGACAGGGAGAAAGTGATTGTGAAGAAAAGTGGACACAACTTCACATATGAATTTTTCCAAAGAGTATTCGAGTGTTTGGTTCAACGGTGGAGCAAATGCACTGTGATAAAAACTATGATGAGTAGCGCCTTTGTAGGGAGAAAACAGTCATTTAACCAACATGTGCAATTTGGTTAACCCTATGTCAGTTAGTATAAAAGTTATACTCACTTCTGCATTACTTCAGGTATAACTCTCATGTTTGTGTGTGTGTGTGTGTGTGTGTGTGTGTGTGTGTGTGTGTATGTATGTATGTGTGCGTATGCGTATGTATATGTTTATATATAGTTGTGTGTATATATATATATATGTGTGTGTGTGTGTGTGTGTACATGTATATGTTGTGTGTGTGTGTATGTGTGCGCGTGCATGTGTATATGTATGTATATAGTTGTGTATGTATACTGGGCAATTCTGAAGGTGAACGAGCTTTATACTGTGCTCTACCAAGTTCCTAGCGGAATATACCATAACTAAATATTAACATTGTCCATAAGCATCCACTAACTATTCCTGCTACTAATTCCTTCCACTACGTCACACACACACACACACACACACACACACACACACACACACACACACAACACACTAACAGATAAACCACTAAACCATGCACACACACACACACATACGCACACACACGTTCTGTTATCACACACACACTCGCAGACTCTCGCGCACGCACAGATATTCATCTCCCTTTTTCACTCTCCTGTCTTAGAAAGAACTTTTCCCCCACCACCCCCTCTTCCGGTCCTTTCACAATGTAACCTCGTGGGCATCGGTACTATTTTCCTCTTTCTCCGTTTTTCCATTCTCCGAACTTTCCATCTTTCCGACGAAGGGCTACGCCCGAAACGTCATACACTCTCTCTTTCCTTTCCCGAGCGTCCAATAACACTATCTGTATCACGTCCTCACTTTGTTGTTTGTAGAAAACATAAATCCAAAAGAAGAAGCACACTCTAAGATGTAGAGCAGTATATATTAAAAATGGGGAAGGTCAGTTTATGGGATTAACTTAGGCTTCCTTGTCCATAAAGGGTTTAGCTTTATGGCGTATCGGCAGACCTAAGGTAATCCCATAAACCGGCCTTCCCATTGGGATATGACGAACTCTTTATGGACGGGAAACCTAAGGTAATTCCATAGACTGACCTTCCTCATTTTTAACACACACACACACACACACACACACGCGCGCGCGCGCGGATCTTTGTGGTTTGAATCACTCTCTCCAATTTTGTTCCAGTTGTTTTCAAATTTGGTATATAGAATAAGTTTTGTGGTAAGTAGCTAGGTGCAGGAGTGGCTGTGTGGTAAGTAGCTTGCTTACCAACCACATGGTTCCGGGTTCAGTCACACTGCGTGGTACCTTGGGCAAGTATCTTCTACTATAGCCTCGGGCCGACCAAAGCCTTGTGAGTGGATTTGGTAGACGGAAACTGAAAGAAGCCCGTCGTATATATGATCCATATATATATATATCTACTTTTATTCTTTTATTTGTTTCGGTAATTTGACTGTGGCCATGCTGGAGCACCGCCTTTAGTCGAACAAATCGTCCCCAGGACTTATTCTTTGTAAGCCTAGTACTTATTCTATCAGTCTCTTTGCCGAACCGCTAAGTTATGGGGGCGTAAATACACCAACATCGGTTGTCAAGCGATGGTGGTAGTGGTGGTGGTGGTGGTGGGCAAACACAGACAAACAAACATATATATATATATATACATACATATATATATATATATATATATATATATATATATATATATATATATATAAACAAGCTTCTTTCAGTTTCCGTCTACCAAATCCACTTACAAGGTTTTGGTCGGCTCGAGGTTATAGTAGAAGACACTTGTCCAAGGTGCCACGCAGTGGGACTGAACCTGGAACCATGTGATTGGGAAGCAAATTTCTTACCACACAGCCACTCCTGTGCCTATACATGTGTGTGCGTGTGTGTGTGCGTGTGCGTGTGTGTATATATATATATACACACACACATACACACACACACTAGCATGTTAGAGCAACTAAAGACGCACAAAAGTAACCTCAAGACCCTGACCTCAGGAGCTTCACAGACACTCAAATTTATCTACTTGTATAAATCTTTATGCCTACGAGGAAGTCGTTTTTTTTTTTCTTGCCTTATTTTCTATTTTCTTCTTTCAGTGTTTATCGACATTCATCCCGCAGATTTTCGAACCATAGCTGTTTGTTAAACGATGAATCTACATCTTTGATTTTAAGCTACAGGCAAAATTCCATTTATAAGAAAATATGAACCAAATTACTTGTTGCCAGGAGCAAAACTTTTGTCTGAATGCGCATTAAATATTTTTTCTTATGGGAATTAACTTTAATTAATATTCATTTCCTCGGTATAACATTGATTTTCAAAATAGGCACAAGCTCCGAAGCTGAAGATTAGGCGTACGGTCGTTTTAATTGACCCTCTGTATCTAAATTTGTTGTTGTTGGCACTCCGTCGCTTACGACGACGAGGGTTCCAGTTGATCCGATCAACGGAACAGCCTGCTCATGAAATTAACGTGCAAGTGGCTGAGCACTCCACAGACACGTGTACCCTTAACGTAGTTCTCGGGGATATTCAGCGTGACACAGTGTGACAAGGCTGACCCTTTGAATTACAGGCACAACAGAAACAGGAAGTAAGAGTGAGAGAAAGTTGTGCTGAAAGAGTACAGCAGGGTTCGCCACCATCCCCTGCCGGAGCCTCGTGGAGCTCTAGGTGTTTTCACTCAATAAACACTCACAACGCCCGGTCTGGGAATCGAAACCGCGATCCTATGACAGCGAGTCCGCAGCCCTAACCACTGGGCCATTGCGCCTCCACGGTATCTAAATTATATTTGTATTTATTAACGTTTCCTGCTGTGCTGTATATGAGGCTTTCTGTTGACGGTTTTTGTTGCACAAAAAATAGTTTGTTCTCTACTCAACCGTCCTCCAGTTTTAGAGAAGCAGATGCTGTGAGTGGATCCACACACAGCATCTGCTTCTCTTTATCAGGTACTTTATCAGTCGGCCTGAGAAAGAGCAAAGGCAAAGTTGATCTTGACTGGATTTGAACTGAAAACGCTGGTAGTTGGAACGAATATCACAACTAGCGTGTAATTTATCAATTCTCTCTCTACTCTCCAGAAGAACTGAAGACAAAACTGACAACGGTAGGAACTGAGGTTAAAACAAAAAGGAAGACCACTAAATACCTCAAGACATTTTGTCTGGTATTCTACCGACTCAGTTATTCACTTTTCTGCCTCTGATTAAAGTTTTTGAGAATATTTTGACTGGCCACCTATCTTCAGGCGGTGAGGTTGTAAAAAAGTAAAAGCTATGTATTTAAAAAAAATTATTCTTCCTGTGAAGCAGGAGCTGATTTCTAACAAAGAAACAAAAAGCTTCCATATCTGGAATTTAAATAAGAACAACAAAAATGTGCTGAGCTTCAAAAAAGTTTTGCAAATTTTTTGCGTTCCGTTTGCATATTATATTTGTAAGGGGCGTGTTAACATCCCACTTTCTTTGGGTGAAAATCCTAACTTTTCTAAACTGTCAACCAAGTATTTATAAACATTGCTAAGTACGTCAAGGATTATTGGTATAAATGTGATTTTATAATCTGGAGAGAGAAACTAGGATTCGAAACGATTCGAAACAGTTTCCATAAATATTTAACTTCTTACTTATTTTCAAAGATATATTAACATCTTCAAGATAAGTGACTCCTATGACTGTATATAATTTTTCTTTTGTCAGTAACGATCGAAATAGTTGATCTCATACTTACATTATCTTATCAAATCGCAATACATTTTCATACCATTTCATTGCAAAATACATTGTCACATTTAACTGTAACATATCCCATTATTTTTTCTATTATCTAAATCCGGTAATTCGCAAAAAATATCTTAAGCAGTTCATAATAAAATGTCAATTCAATGTATCTATTTCATTTTTCTTTAACTTGAGATGTATACTTGCCTGACCTAATCATTTTGCAGCAGTTTAAGATGTCTATTTTCATATGTACTTTTTTCTCACGTCCAAGTTTCCTAGAAATACAAAACATACTGGAATTTATTATCACTTCAAAGTACTTGTTTTAATCATTTTTACATTTTAACAATTTTCAGTACATTACCTGTTATATTTTTCTTAAATACATAACGAATACATTTAAAATAACCTGCTTGAAAACAACCCTTTATGAAGAAGTTTCATAGAAATCTCTAGCGTAATTCATTTTTTAAATTTACCAATATTATTCTACCTTATTCATTCTGCCTGGCTTTTTAGCCTGCAAGCTACCTTAAATCTCTTATGATTTAATCCTTTAGCATTTAAACAGGATTTATATTCAAACTGGCCAGATTGGACATCTCACACCTACTCTACAATGTCACTCTAAAAAGAAACCATCACATCATCAAAACCTCAAAGCTATGAGATAATGCATAATTAGTTAAAAAGCATTACATTTGACTGAGTAATCTGAATGCTAACGGGTTAAACTTCTTTCGTTTCCGTTTAGTTTGAAATACTTATATTTCAAAATTAATTTTTAATTATTTAGACCAAGCAAATTACTTCTCTTCGATTAGATTTCAAGTGTAAAGCTAATCAGATCCTTTTCGCCTAGCTTTCAGATTTTTAATATTTTCTATACATTCATATTCATTTTTAAAAATATGACTACGTATTGTGTTTCTACCGATTAGATTTCTTTAAAAAAAAGTAAATTAATCTGTTAATGTCTAAGCTGCTCAATTACAAGACACCTCAGATTTAACTCTCACTTTTACCATATTTTACATCGTTTCCTCTCTACATCTCAATCTATTATTTCCCGCTCGTCTTATGTAACACGTCTGAATTTTATTAATAGAATCAGCGACCAAGAATATATTATTTATGCAAAATGATTTAGCTTATGATCGTGGCTATATATAGTGTGTCATTGTAAAAATAAAAGACGAGTAGTCAACTGTTAATGAAATCTTAATAGAGATTAGAATTAATCCAGTTGATCAAAAATATATTGACTTTCCAAGTATATAAATATGGAATCTTAATAGAGATTAGAACAACCAGCTAATGAAATCTTAATTGAGATTAAAACTAATCCGTTTGATCAAAAAACTATGACTTTCCAAAGTATATAAGTTTAACTGACACACGCAGTGTTAGCTGAAGCCTATAACTTTATTATATAATACATTACAGCATAAAGTAATGAGCAAATTTTCTTCCAGACTGTGCGAGATGGCATTGCGCATGCCAACTGTGAGACAGTGCACAGTCCTGTGTTCCGCATACGCCACGACATACAACATAAACATACACCACGTGAACCTGACCACAAAGCTTGAACGTTTCCACAGAGTTGCTGATGCGAAAGAGGTAGTGTGGAAGACGAGACTGAAAGGAATTGCAACAGGCATATTCATTTCCAGTCTCGGGTTAATCGACTTTTTCATTTTCCACATGAAACGGAAAATAAGGCTGGAGAAGAAATGCCTGTCGCAAAGTGTGTTTCGTAAAAGATGGAAGTCTGTAGCAAGTATGTTGCGAGTGAAAGAATCTGTCTAAACGAGAACAAAGAAAGAAAAAGCATTGTCTTCAGTATGAGTATGTGGTTTGTGGGGTCGACCGCATCCTCCGCTTCATTTTTTGTAAATCCCTCATTCTCATTTAATTGTATATATTTTAATTGTTTATTCATACATTTCGTCTCATTCGATCCCCTGACCCCAATGTTCGTTTTGTCTGTACTCGTATCGTCCCTTCTTTTTCTCAACCTCATGGTTAATAAAGAAATCGACTGTTCAGGAGTTCCTCCGCCCTTTAACGGGTCTTACTTTTCATCCCGCAAGGAGACCAACAACACCCTCCTCACCAAGCAAACCTGGTGGGGTTCCCAGTTTAGTCGCCGACGACCCGACCATGTGACAGGTTGTACTGGATTACATGTTACCAGTAGCACTCAGTATCTAATTCTTATTTATATTTGCAAATCACATACCATAGTTTTAATTTTTTTATGTATGAATATTAATGAGCTACTCCGCATCAGTCACCGGAGTGATATTTGATCACTTTATAGAGTGTTTGGGTGTCGGTTTGGTGTCTGGAATGGGATAGCTTACCTCATGGGCATGTAGAAGCTCTTTAACCTTGGTTGGTAACCTACCTAGGAGAAGGAAGTCTCTGAAATAAAGCCTGAAGCCTTGGAAGTTCCTGGTTTTGCCAATTTACATGTCACACTGGCGAAAGTCATCTTGGGCCAATAGATGGGGGTAGTGCAGTGCAAGATACACCCACTGAAAGTTATTCATCTGCACAAGTACTTCCTGTATACAAAATCTTAGTAAAATCATTGAATTGGTTAGCTAGCAGAAACCTAAAAATGCACTTGTAACTTACTCTAAAATGTCTCAAACAGATTCAGTAAACGAGAAAAAAGTCTTGGGAACGTCAGGCGAACAGGTCTGGCTTGGCAGATGTCTCAGTGTATCACAGGCTGGGCTCGGTCGCCATCCTGCCACTGTGGTCAAACAATCTTCAAGAAAAAGTAAAAATAAACATCCTTTGAATTTTGGCTGTTGGAATTTGCGCACACTTCTTGATAATTTCAACAAGTGGCCAGAAAGGCGTACTGCACTTATTGCATGTGAGCTTAAGAAATATTCCCTTGATATAGTTGCGCTCTCTGAAACTCGTCTCTCAGGCGAGGGTCAAGTAAATGACCCTACTTACGGAAATCGAAAAGCCACGCCGCCAAAGCGAGAGGGATAGCGCACGGTAGCAGAAATGGCGGTGACAACCGGAGCAGCGAGCGTGTGAAGTAGCTGCGAGGTCCATGTTAATCGTCAGTAATACATTTTGACATGTTTAATTTGAAGCATATAGTCGCAGAAAGGGCCCCATGCGTATTTAGCGACGAGTTAAAATGTTCAGAGCTACGAAAATCGTCTACATGATTATTACAGAAATGTCATAGTAAACAAATGTGTGACTTGTGATATATAACCATGCATTCGTTAATCATGTTAGATGTCTGTGCAATCGCGGGGCAGGCATCCACGATGTGGCAACTGGAGGAAGCGAGCGAAAAGAGAAGAGAAGAGAAGTGAAGAGAGAGAGAGAGAGAGAGAGAGAGAGAGAGAGAGAGAGAGAGAGAGAGAGAGAGAGAGAGAGAGAGTGAGAGAAGAATCGACGATAGTACAGGACTGATACTTATCGACCCCGAAAGGATGTAAGGCGTGGTTAACTTCGAGGGCATTTGAACTCAGAGCACAGACAACCGGAATGATAATTGCATGGCATTCTATCCTACGCAAAAGGAATCCGCTTTACTCTCCATTAGACCTCCATTTATCATCCATCATCCTCTAACACTTCTCCTTCTTCTTCTTCTTCTCCTTCTCCTTCTCCTCCTTCTCCTTCTCCTTCTTCTACACACACGCACACACACATACATACACACATACACATACACGCTCACACATATAAGAAGCACAAACACAAGTATATATATACTTAATATAGTATATATATATATACGCAAAAATATATAAATGTATTCATAGGAGACTACGGCAGCGATATATATATATATATATATATATATATATATATATATATATATATATATATATATATATATATATATATATATATATATATATATATATATATATATATATATATATATATATATATATATATATATATATATATAGGCGCAGGCGTGGCTGTGTGGTAAGAAGTTTGGTTCCCAACCACATGGTTCCGGATTCAGCCCCACTGTGTCACCTTGGGCAAATATCTTCTACTATAGCTTCGGGCTGACCAAAGCCCTGTGAATGGATTTACTAGACGGAAACTGAAAGAAACCTGTCGTATATATATTTGTTTATACTTGTGTGTTTGTGTCTGTGTTAGTCTCTCTACCATCACTTGACAACCGATCTTAGTGTGTTTACGTCCCCGTAAACCGATAGATTAAGTATCAGTTTAAAAAAAAAGTAAGTCCAGTGGTAGATTTCTTCGATTAAAAGGCAGTGCTCCAGCATGGCCACAGTAAAAATGACTGAAACAAGTAAAAGTATAAAAGAATATATATACAGTAGAACCTCGGTTTTCGAACAACTCTGATCATGAATAGATCGTACTTTATCTCCTGTCTTTCTCTTATTCATTTAATACGCACACATATTTACAAGTGTGTGTGTGTGTGTGTGTGTGTGTGTTTGGGTATGCATTAATGGAATTGAAATTCTGGCTATTAATACAAAAATGCATGAAAATATATTTGCACACACACATACACACACACACACACACACACGCACGCACAGATACATTCATGATCACATATGCATAGGCACACATACGTATACGCACATACATGCGCATACATACATACAAACACTGAGGATGCGTTTCCATATGATGTATGCTACTGAATATTTCTGGCAATAAATAGAACATTGGAGGGACCCCAAATTTCATCTATATCTATTTAACTAGTTCCCTGCTACCATACGGCGAAACGAATTGCTACTATCTGTTATTTTGTTTCTCTGCCAATTATTAACTACATCGAAACTTTATTGTGTAGTTGTGATATTTATAAAAATACACCAACACTTTCATATGTATTTAGAAATTGGAATTACATTATTAAAGAGATATTGAATTCTGACATAGGCATAAGAATAGCCATTTGGAAGATGGATAGAGTCGAAGCTATGCACTCCAGTTAATGGTTTGGTTTCGTGGAAAAAGCAATATGATTGACGAGAAGAGGAGAGACATGTGAGGAAGAGAAACGAAGGGGAAAAAGAAGGAGGGGACGAGAGATGAGTTAGTATGTGTGAAGATGGAACAAACCGGCAAACTCTAAAGTGTGGAAGACATTTTAGTAAAAGCAAACGAATCAGTGTGATGAAGTGTGTGACGAATACAGAGAATTCGCAACCAGGAATCTAAACCTCAGCCTGAATGCTTCTGCGTGTTAGTTTCCAGTGTTTTCAGAGTTTGTGAACTTTTCAACATGTCATCCGGCCCTGCGGAACTTGTAATTTCGGCACTTTGTGATCACGTCGTTTCGGATTTGCTCCCGCAAAGATATTCCTAGCATGTTTTTTTCATTGGCCCATTGCGTCGTAGCCAACCGATGCTCTTCCCTCTTCGTAGAAGTCCACCTCGTCTCACTTGCGAACAAGAATGCATGTAGGATGGTGCTACTGAGTCACTGGTTCGTTGGGTCGTGCCCAGCTTTGTTTTCAGTCATTTAGTCTGCATTTATTCTTTCCCTGTCGTCCTCTTCCGACCTTTACAGTGAAATCTCCCGTCGCTACGCTGTAAGTGGATTTGTAAGCTTGCGCTTTCCCTATCTCTTGAAGAAGAAATTCCTCTTCTTCATCAGATATGCACCACATAAATGCACGCGCGCGCGGGTGTGTGTGAGTGCGTATGGAGATATGTATGTTTATACGCATATATATGTGCATAAATACACACTCCCCCCCTCTCTCTCTCTCTCACGTACACACATATACATATATAGACATATATACACTTAGGTTGCTGACATTTTGCATAAAGGCACATCTTTTCGAAGAGAAGGTCATAGAACTATGTGACTTTTACTGATATTTTCTTTAAACCCAGGCAAGGCCGACCAAGTACTGCCGCTAGTATGTATATCGTAAATATATTATTATTATTATTATTATTATTATTATCATTATTATTATTATTATCATTATATATATATATATATATATATATATATATATATATATTATGTATGTACACGTACACATATACACACAGAGATATATGCATTCCTACACGCACACATACATTCGTATAAACGACTACACACGAAAGAAGATTATGTGCAGATTGTGTGAATGAAGTTTTAATTAAGAGCAGAAAAGAAGAGACAAAGGACGAATAAAGTTCAAAATGCAGTAAAGAGAGAGTTTCGAAAAGAGTATCTGAACAGGAGTAAGAAGAATAAATAACATGAAGGGAAGAATAATATAAGAATGAAGATGAGTTATAGTAATAGAAAAGCGAGCAAATGATGACGAAAATGATGACGATGATGATGAGGGAGAATACGGCAATAAAAGTGAAAGGATGAAGTCGAACGTGAACTACTACTACTACTACTACTATTACTACTACTACTACTACTACTACTACTACTACTACTACTACTACTACTACTGCTGCTGCTGCTGCTGCTGCTACTACTACTACTACTACTACTACTACTACTACTACAAACGGACAAGGTGGCATGATAGACAAGTGTTTATTCAATTTCAAGGATTTCCCAAGTTTCAAATTTTGGTACAAGGCAAGCAATTTTGTGGGTGGAGTAAGTCGATTACATCGATCCCATTGCCAAATCGGCACTTTTTAAATCGATCCGAAAGGATGAAAGGTAAAATCGACTTTGATGGAATTTGAACACAAAATGTAATGATGGACGAAATACTGCTAAACATTTTTTCCGTCTTTATGTGCTAACGATTCTGCCAGCTCGCAGCCTTAATAATGGCCCAATGGGCCCAGAAATACAATACAAATATGTCTTAGCAAAGGGGTACAAATTATGTGTGATGTAAATTCACACATACACACATATACATTTGAATGTCGCATCATATCTCTTCGGCAACATCTTTTAACCACAAAGTGTCGACGTGTATCCCTTGACCAAGTTTGCATACATGAAGCTGATAGCATCATAAGACTTGGAAGGTAGCTCCTTGAGCAACACTCTTTGTCTGATAACCTAGAATACATGCCCAAAGAAGTCGCACGACTCTACCGCAACGTATCATCAGATGAAAGGATGAGTGTATATGAGCAGAAGACATGGATATGTTAGTAGAAAAGCTCCGTGATGATAATAACATCGATCATCAAAGCAGTTTATCATGGACCAATAGCCAGATTACTACCTCCCACTTTGAAGGGTATGCGTTTGCAATCCAGGAACTGAGAATATGAACCAAGTACCTGATGCACAAAAGGGGTAGAGAAGCAGGAAAAGCAGTAAAATATGACAACTGATGCAGACTTTGTGGAGTTCACACTGAAGATATTACCCACATCATAAGCAGTTGTTCGAAAATGTAATTATGGTATTATCTGCCGATGAGTCATGATGTAGCTTGGACACTCTGTAATGAAATCTGTCAGAAGGATAATCCCGAAGGCAAAGAAATAAGAACCTACAGTTTGGTAGAAGCCATAACCACTCATAATAAAAAGGAATAATGGCGGAATGTACCAGTGAAGACCTCAATAAAATGTGAGTACAACAGACCTGATATAATGATTTGGGATAGAGAAGAGAGACTGTGCACAGTTGTGAAAATTAGCTGCCCAGCGGATGTTAACATAAAGTTGAGAATCAGAGAAAGAGAACACCTATGCTGAACTATTGAGAAATCTGCAGTTAGTCTATCCAGATTACAATTTGTGGTTTATACCTGTAATTATTGGGGCCCTGGGATATGTAATACACTACCTAAATACCAATCTTGAGAAATTAGGCTTCTCAAAACTAGAAAGGAGAAAGCTAATTCGAAGACTACAGATCCAATCCATCACTGGAGCTAAAAATCTGTAAAACTTTCCAGTTTATCATTTAAATATATATGAACATGTCTAGATATGCAACTATATGTATGAGAGTACAAACATAAAACATAAAAATCTGCACACATACATACATACATATACACATACATACCCTGTTGTTGATGTTGAAATTCTAATGGAGGAGTCTTGGATCTAGGTTAGAAAACGGTTCTTATTCTATTGGCAAGAAATTTTGAAATAAACTGAATAATGACATACATACATACATATATACTAACATACATGCACACATATATATATAAATATATATATGTATATAATAAACGACGGCTTGAGCAAGGAAGATTATGCATTATATTAATATATGCGAAAAGTTGGTACATATAATAGATAAAGATGAGGGTACTTCCCTGTATGAGGGTACTTCCCTCATACAGGCATGAGATGCCACCACATGGGTAGAGCCTGGGCAGTCGATGACACTTGCCACATTCCGCAAACTTGGTTCGCTCAAATATTCCTCAGTACTTTTGAGCGTAATTGAGCTGTTGCGGTCTATATCCTTTGGAACAATTCCTCAGCAGCTGTTACTATCAATCATGAATCATGTACTCGTCCCCCATCCCCCGAATCGGTACAGCATTCTATAGGTTCTGTTTTATAGCCATCGTTAGATTAAGTACTTTGCAATTCGCCTTTCATACCACCATAAAAGTCAGGTACTCTATGATGATGGGCTCTTTTTCGTGAGGGAAACCCAACCCCCTTTTTTTAAAATCATTTTCTTTCTTCTTTCTCTGCTTTCATACAAGTATTCTACTTTAGATTTCTATCTTTCCTCCATCTTTTCCTACGCCAGAAGAAGAGACTTCTCGACTCTGTTATTGCTGCTCGTACTGCAGTTTTCATTCAAATTAATATTGGTTTCAAATTTTAGCATAAGGCCAGCAATTTCGGAGTAGCGGGAGTAAGCGGAATTACATCGATCCCGGTGCTCGGCAGAATTTGAACTCAGAACGTAAAGACGGACGAAATGCTGCTAAGCATGTTGTCCAGCGAGCTAATGATTCTGTCAGCTTGCCGCCTTTTCATTCAAATTAATATTGATTTCAAATTTTGGTACAGGGCCAGCAATTTTGGGGAAGAGGATAAGTCGACACCATCGATCCCCAGCACTCAACTGGTTGGTACTTATTTTATCGACTCCGAAAGTATGAAAGGCAAAGGTAACCTCGGTGGAATTTGCACTCAGAACGTAAAGATGTACAAAATGTTGCTAAGCATTTTACTTAGCGTTCAAACGATTCGGCCAGTTAGCCGCCTTTTCATTCAAATTATTATTTCTAACATTATCAAGGCGGCAAGCTGCCAGAATCGTTAGCACATCGTCCAAAATGCTTAGCGGCATTTCGTCCGTCTTTACGTTCTAACTTCAAATTCCGCCGAAGTTGACTTTACCTTCCATCCTTTCGGGATCGATAAAATAAGTACCAGTTAAGAACAGAGGTCGATGTAATCGACTTACCTCCCCCGAATTTACTGGCCTTGTTCTAAAATTTGAAATCAGTATTACTAAAATTATCTTTTCTTGCGATTTTATTGTACAAATGAAAGTGGTTAAGCTTCGAGCTTCGAGTATATGTCCGAATTTTGTTTTACGTATGAAAATGTAGCGAGTTTGTTTACGTCACTACCACCTCCACTGTGGCGAGCAGCCATTTTGCAACTCATGTAAATATTGCTAATGGGTATTTGTCGAAAATATTTAAAAGTTTTAAAACGTGTAAAGATAAATTATTCTTCTACCCAAGAAAATGGAGTAGAAAAATAATTTCTGTTAGTAACATTGGAACAAACAATACTTTATCATACTGTGAAGTAATTCGTTTAAAAATGATTTTTTTCCACGGTGCACTATGGTTCAAAATGTACTACTACTACTACTACAAGTGATGCTGCTGCTGCTACTACTACTACTACTACTACTACTACTACTACTACTACTACTATTTCTGCTACTACTACTACTACTACTACTACTACTACTACTACTATTGCTGCTACTACTACTACTACTACTACTACTACCACTACTACTACTACTACTACTACTACTACTACTACTACTACTATTGCTGCTACTACTACTACTACTACTACTACTACTACTACTGCTGCTGCTACTACTACTACTACTACTACTACTACTACTACTACTGCTGCTGCTACTACTACTGCTGCTGCTGCTGCTGCTACTACTACTACTACTACTACTACTACTACTACTACTACTACTACACAACAACAACAACAAAAAGTAGAAAGTGACCAATGAAGTAGAATATAGAAGAAAATATAAAAACGAAATGGTAACGATGAAGATGGAAGAAGAATAAAAATTACAAAAAGAAAAAAAAGAAAGAAAAAGCATAAAATAAGAAGAACAGAGAATCCGGGACATCTGAATAAAGGTATGGAGAAGAAGGATGATGAAGAAGGACTTTGAAGAATGAGAAGAGAAAAATGAGGAAAGAGGAAAAAGAAGAAACGCTGATAAGTCTTCTTTAGATCATTAGTGATTGTACGAGTGGCGATTTTCTCTGAGACGACAAAATCAGAAGTATATGTTGCCAAGCTATTGGGGCACGAAGCCAAATATTAGATTTGAAATTATCCACTTGTAACGATGAAAACCTTAAAATATCATATTTTATGTTCAATACTGCTCGGAAATTGCTTTGAAGAGGGCAGTGCGACAAATATGAACTTACTTTATAGTTATGATTAAAAGCTGTAGAGGAAAAATGGCGGAGTGTATAAACTTTTATTACTACTTGCTCATGGGTCATAGAGTTTAAATATGTAGCAGGAATTTCGTTGTGTCTCTGAGTTACTCATAGCTAGCTCTTTGCTTCATCTCGTTGTCAATAATAGGTAGTGGATTTTTAACTAGATGTGTATTCTATCCCGAAAGGAACTATTAAGCTTTCATCAAATTCGCGTAACGTAACCGAAATAAAGCATTTTTATTTTAGTAATGTAATCTTTTACTTGTTTCTGTCATTGGTCTGCAGTCGTACCGGGACACCTCCTTTAAGGGTTTAAACGAACAAATCGATCATAATAGCTATTTTTCGATTCTGGTACTTACTCTACCGTTTTCTTTTGCTGAGCCACTAGATTACAGGCACATAAACAAACCAACATCGGTTGTCAAACGGTTGGGAGACAAGCATAAATACAAAGACACACATGTACATACCTGTCTTTCTGACTGTCTATCTATCTATCTATCTATCTATCTATCTATCTATCTATCTATCTATCTATCCACACATAATCGACGGGCTTTTACACAATTTTCTTCCACCAAATTCATTCACAAGGCATTAGTTGGCCTAGGGCTACAGCAGAGGGTACTTGCCCAAGGTGCCGCGTAGTGGGACTGAACCCAAAACCACGCGGTTGCAGAGCGACAGCTTTTTCTGTAGGTGAATGTTACAGGGTATAAAGACAAGCTGAAGGTAATCCTAGCTAAATCAATGATTCTGTTTAGATTCCTGGTTATAGGCTTTCTACTTCAATTTCATTTTAACAATGTAAATTTTTCCGAGAAAAGAATGATTTCACTTTACACGTGAGTGATCAGAAAGTAATGTAATTTTTATTTGCCTTATTTTATGACTCACCGCGTATATGCTGCTATTAAAATATAGAGCCCTTGAATTAGCATTGCTGGGAAATTGCAGATATTACATCGAAAAATGCAATGCTACAAATTAGAAATAATTTTACTGTTAGTTCCCCCTAGTGGACAGTTAACAGAAGGGAGATAATCCTTTCTTCATAATTGGAGGGATTAGAAGTTTGAATTTGAAATTAAGGAATAAGAAAAAAAAAAACTGCATAGAATACACATATTTTAATTTTTCATTTGTTTTACAGTTGTAATTCAAAATGTAACCAAGAGCATTAATAACCCCCTCCCCATCCAAACAACATTCTCAGCGAACCAAGTTGATCCACTTTCAAATCCTTGTTGAACCTATTTCGCTTCCGTTACACTACACTGCTCTTAATACCTCTTCCCGCTTCCTTTTTAATCTATTATTTTGAATCAATTGAGATTTTTCAGATGTTTCTTTGTTTCTTTACGTAGCACCAGAATACCATAATTCTCTATTTACGAAATAAAACTCGCCAATTTGAGGGTATCCTTTAGTACTCTGTTCGTACTCTAAACAATTGAACAGCCAAAGCAAACTAGTAATATTTTAAAAAATTACTCCGCATTCAGTTCTTCACTTTTATCACTGGAAAGATTATTAACGTTATCTTTTCTGCTTTTGTCTACTCTAAATTTCCATTAGTATATTTGCCTTCAAATTCTGTCCTTTTTCCCTTCATCCTTTTACGTGTAAGTTGTGTTATAAAGAAACTACTAGAGGTTTATTATTGACAAGCAATGAGAAACCGGCATTAATAAAAATTTCCTATACTGCTACTAGGGAACATATAAACTGAGATGAGTGTAGTCAAGTGTTTGATTAGTATTTCTTTTTTATTCAAGGAGGAGAGATGAAATTCAAAACAAACTCAGACTGTTGTAAGAAAGGACTCATTCTATCTGTTACTCTGCTTGACAACATAAAATTACTTATAATCTATGGGGTCTCACCGTGCACAACTTTCAGGGAACAAAATCAAAACACATAAACAGACGTGGTTGTATATGTTAATGAATTCATCAGTTTTGGCAGTATTTGTTCGACCACCTGAAGTATCTGCTTTATGAATTAACGTGTAAATGGGAGAATATTCCACAGACCTATGTGCCCTTAATATTAATTCTCAGATGGAATCAGCGTGTCAGGCTAGGATCTTGAAATTTCAGGTACAATCCACTCAACAGGTTTCCGATCTGTTTCCATTGACACACTTGGCATCACAAAGCTTAGGTCAATTCGGGACTCTGATAAAAAATACACGACCAAATGCCACGTTGGTCATGTGTCAAATTAAAATGTCAAATATTACTTTATCCAGAGATATTAAGCAAAATAGAAGCAACATTGTGAATTTAGACCTCAGCTATTATAAAGCGTTCAGAAAAAAAGAAAAGAAAAAATCGAAATCTTAGAAAAGAAAATGAATGAAATTCCAAGAAAGGCAGGTCTTCAAATTGGACATCATTATTAGCGTCCTCTCCTCTCCTCCATACATAGCGGCAGAAATGCTCCGTTTCAACCCGTGAGGAAACATCTAGATAGAAACCCGACCTCAAACAAATAAAGTTATAAAATATATATACAGGAAATATTGAAAATTATCATTCTGAGCGCAGCAGAGTAAGAGGTAAGCATTCCGTGATCTGCTTTCGACGATCTCGAAAGAAAAATATACCTGCTCGACTAAATCCACCCACTTCTCTCCTTAGCAGTAACATGATTTCTTGGGATACAATCGACAATTGAAAATGAGTCAGAGATTCAAGGATTCATCTTTTCATTTAATGTATCTCATCTTACTCCTCTTCCTAATAACATTTTTTTCCTTTTGATACTAGAGACACTTTTATGAAAGAGAAGTCTGAATAATTCAGTCATCTGTAAGACATGACTCGTACACATTTTCTTGACCTCGACTGAATGATGGGCAAGAATGACCCTGAGGAAAGTAATCACTTCCCTTAATTTTCTGAGAGAAATAATCACTTTTAAAATTCCAGGGTGTATAACATTAATAGTGTGTATACAAATGTGGAAAGGCAGTCTGTAATGTTTTCTCAGAGAAATTTGTGTGCTAAAAACATAGCGCTTTACTTAGAATGCTGGTGGGTCGTCAGGCATGATGTTTCGGACTGAGTTGGCCTCCTCAGTGACGAATACCCCGGACGTCCTGAGCCAAGCTCAAAATGCTTGTTCTTATATTGAAATCGGTAAACAAAACATTTACTAACTTGTGCGTAAGCTAGCCAGGCAAAAATTAAACTAATATACGCATTTGAAACAACCTTAGATTGAAATACCAGTGTATATGACGTATATGATGTGTATATGCTATCTTTCCACTCAGTGGTATTATTACTATTACCACAACTACTACGATTGTTTGACTGACAAGAAATAGCGGCTGACTCTCCTACAAGCTATACCCTATAGTCTTCAAACGGGTAGGACACACCTGATAATGTAGTCCCTGACTTACGAAATCCACAGAATGTTCGATCAGGGCAAACCTAGGAAGAAACTGTCAACCATATGAAAACCAGTATTTGATAGATACTTTATTTTATCGATCCCTGAAACAAAAGGCAAAGTTGTCCTCGGTGAAATTTGAACTTAGAACATAAAGGGACGTAATAAAACACCGTAAATTCTACCAATTTTGCCATAATGCTGCTGCTTCTGCTACTACTACTACTGCTACTGCTAGTACTACTACTACTACTACTACTACTACTACTACTACTACTACTGCTACTGCTACTCGGAAATAGTTTTAGTCGAAAGAGGTTAGTCGATCCAAGTGCCCCAACTACTTGACCCGTATTTTATTTTATTGATCTCGAAGGGATGAAAGGGCAAGTTAGCCTCAGCGGGATTTGAACACAACGTAAAGCACCATGACAATGATAAATCGTTTCTGATTTAAGCACAAGGCCAGAAGTTTTGAGGCAAAGGTGTTAGACAAGACCATTGACCTCAGCAGTTGACTGGTACTTTATTTCATTGATCTCTGAGGGATGAAAAGCAAAGTTGACCTCGGCGGTACTTGAACCCGGAACGTAGAGCCGGAGTAACTACTGCAAAGAATTGTCCGACATTCTAACGATGCTGATACTCCACCACTCTTTATAATTGTTTCCAATTTAGACACAAGCCCAGCAATTTTGAGGACAAGGGTCAAGACGATGTTACCGATCCAAGTACTTGACTGGTACTTTATTCTATCAACTGCCAAAGGGGTGACTTCGATGAGATTTGAACTAAGAACTCAAAGGGCTGGAATTTACACAGCAAGACATTTTGCTCGACGCTCAAACAATTTTGCCAAGCCACCGCCCCAGTTTCTAACATTGATACAAAGCCAGAAATTTGGTGGTGGGGTTAGTAAATTAAATTGACTCTAGTACTTGATTGGTACTTTATTTCATCGACTCTAGAAGGAAAAGTTAAATTGATCTCAGTGGAATTTGAACTCGGAACGTAGAAGGATGAAATTAAATAAGGCAAAGCGTTTTGTACACCGCTCTACCGAATTATGTTTTTTTTTCTTTCTCTGCGGTTTATTTCTGTAAAAACAGGGATGATCTCTAATGCATGAATTGAACCACGCTCGCGACTCATGTTAACAGTGCAGACGAATTAACCATTACATCCACGGATCACCAGCTCTTCCACCATCACCTCTACTACTACTACTACTACTACTACTACTACTACTACTACTACTACTACTACTACTACTACTGCTGCTGCTGCTGCTGCTGCTGCTAGAAAGAGAAAGAAGAAAATGACAAAAAAAATAAAGCTCAAGAAAAGATAAGGCTTGCTAATTAATAGTCAGCGGTTTGTTACATCACACTAATTACTATCAAGTATTATTTTGTGGAAAAGTACTGCGAGAAGGATGCAGGTGGTGATAGGTAGGGAGGTAAACAACATCATCATCGACAACAGCAACAACAACAACAACAAACCAGTAAAGTAAGAGAGTATAACGGTCATCAGTTAATTAAAGATAATAATGAGTTTAGTGAAGTTAATGTAGTGGAAGAGACAAAATGTTGTAAAGTATATATACAGGAAATATTGGAAATTATCATGCTGAGCGCAGCAGAGCAAGAGGTAAGCTTTCCGTGACTTGCTTTCAACGATATCGAAAGAAAAATATATTTACAAAATTGAAACACTCACATACATGCACACATAAAGACACGCGCGCGCACACACAAACACATACGACATGAAAGAATTCTCATATCATACCATATATATATATATACGTGCATATATATATATATATATATATATATATATATATATATATATATATATATATATATATATATATACACACATATATACATGCATATATACATGCAGGAGTGGCTGCGTGGTAAGTAACTTGGTTACCAACTACATGGTTCCGGATTCAGTCCCACTTCGTGGCACCTTGGGCAAGTGTCTCTTACTATAGCCTCGGGCCGACCAAAACCTTGTGAGTGGATTTGGTAGACGGAAACGGAAAGAAGTCTGTCGTGTATATATATATATATATATATATATATATATATATATATATATATATATATATATATATATATATATATATATACATACATATGTATATATACATATATACATACATATGTATATATATACATATGTATGTATACCCATGCCGCCATCTCTTGAGTTATCTGGCCATAAAAAAAAATTGTTATGAAAATGACCGTTAAAAAAAGGGAAATTACTGTGTGATTGACCGTTGCGATGGCCAGATAACTGAAGAGATGGCGGCGTGGGTTTCCGCCCCGACATCCGAAACTCGGAGTTTTATCATGGTTACCGAATAATTGTCACATATTATTTACAGATAAATTCCTCTATTTACATAATATCGAAGACTCTTTCTTTTTTTTGTTGTCTTACCTGTTCTATGAATATATATATATATATATATATATATATATATATATATCAAATAATAAGCAACACGGATTTCAAAAGTGATTGCAGTACACACGTTTCATGCTACTTCAATTTATTTAAGTAATGTGAGCATTACCTTAAATGCAATATGAAGAGCAATCTTCAGCTGATGGACTTATATATTCTTCCTCTGCTCTCTCCCACTTGGTTTTAATATGTTGCCACATTTGTAATATGTCTTTTTTTCTACATTTTTTCGTGCAGCTGAAGATTGCTCTTCATATTGCATTTAAGGTAATGCTCACATTACTTAAATAAATTGAAGTAGCATGAAACGTGTGTACTGCAATCACTTTTGAAATCCGTGTTGCTTATTATTTGATTTTAATCACCCATCCTTTTGGGATGTGATATTCGGGTGCCTTCGCATAAGTACCATATTCAAGCCTTGAATCTATATCTAAACCGTCTATATATATATATATATATATATATATATATATATATATATATATATATATATATATATCTTTGTATGTATGTATGTATGTATGTATGTATGTATGTGTGTGTGTGTGTGTGTGTTTCTCCCCCCTATCACCGCTTAACAACCGGTGTTGGTATGTTGACGTCTACGTAGCCTAGCGGTTCGGCAAAGGGACCGATAGAATACTAGGTTTTAAAAAATAAGTCCTGGGGTAGATTTGTTCGACTAAAAAAACCCTTCAAGGCGGTGATCCAGCATGGCCGCTGCCAAATGACTGAAACAAGTAAAAAATAAAAGAATAAAGGTGTATATATACTCTTTTACTCTTTTACTTGTTTCAGTCATTTGACTGCGGCCATGCTAGAGCACCGCCTTTAGTCGAGCAAATCGACCCCGGGACTTATTCTTTGTAAGCCTAGTACTTATTCTATCGGTCTCTTTTGCCGAACCGCTAAGTGACGGGGGACACCACCATCGGTTGTCAAGCAATGCTAGGGGGACAAACACAGATTCACAAAAAAACACACACACACACATATATATATAGATATATATATATACATATATACGACGGCCTTCTTTCAGTTTCCGTCTACCAAATCCACTCACAAGGATTTGGTCGGCCCGAGGCTATGGTAGAAGACACTTGCCCAAGATGCCACGCAGTGGGACTGAACCCGGAACCATGTGGTTGGTAAGCAATCTACTTACCACACAGCCACTCCTGTGCCTATTTTATATATGAAATTTTTTTGTATGGGAATCCTATGCAATATGTTTCAATAAACGTATATAAAGGATTTATCTGAAAGCTTACCTTTTCTTCAGAGGAATTTAATAAACATACATAAAGAATTTATCTGAAAGCTTACTTCGCCTTGAGATAAATTCTGAATAGCAACAAAATTTACATAACTGTACATATGTGACGGTTAAGACTTCATAATTACATTACCGACAGTGTGGTTATGAATAAATATGTATACAGAAATCCTATAAACATGTTTAATAAACATATATTTAACCTCAACTAGGAAAATAGCCTCTGTTGCAGTATTTATAACGTTCCTCTCTTCGATTTTCTCTCTTTCATCCGTTTCCTTTGCGTTTTCCTCTTATTTCCTCAATTTCTCTTCCTGACAATTTCTGTCTCTCATTCCCGTTACTGTTTCCACTCATACAAAGACTCTAGCAGCCTATATCAAATACTTTCTTAGTATACTATTACACACACACACACACACACACACATTACTTTGGTCGAATCAATCTGTTGCTACTTTGAATTACCCCTGTGGGTACACATGGTCTTCAGGCAATTTATGACAGACTCTGTGCACCCAAAGGCAAAACTCAAAGTAGCAAGCGACGGACTCGACGAAGATAAAATATATTATTAAGCTCTATTATGGTATTGAGTACTGTTTATTTTCGACAGACGACATTAAACGTGAGTGTCAGTGTTTGTATATATATTCTGCTCTTTTACAGTGTTAAGAGTTTTTAACCCTTATTTCTAGCAATGTAGGTGCTTAGGTACTCTCAATCATATTAGGGATGATTAAAATTTTCCTTTATGTTGTTATATTGCGCCTAGCTGTTTATAATAATTTTTAGTACATAGGGGGTATATATATATATATATATATATATATATATATATATATATATATATATATATATATATATATACATACATACATATATGTACATACCTACATATATATATATATATATATATATATATATATATATATATATATATATATATATATATATATATATATATATATATATATAAATTCAATAATAGGACGAATTCTTTTACAAGAATTTATCAAGTAGCTAGCGTGAAAAAACCTCATAAGGGAAAAATTCATCATTTATTCCCGAAATATATATTTATTTATATTTATATAAGGGCATTACTATATAATAACGCCTCACGCCATGAGGGACTCTAAGGTCAGACTACTATAAAAAAAAACACATTTTTACCGAATGCGAGGAAATGCAACTCTCAAAGCCAACCCCTTAAAAAAAAAACGAACTAAATTATAGATCATGATTTCGTAGTTATTGTAGTATTATACAACTTCTACTCGTCAGTATAATATGGTCCAGAAAAATAGAAATAAACAGTGAATCAACATACCAAACGAACACCATGTATCCAGCATAGCATATGGACGACTGTTCATCGCTATTTCCCTATGTAAGTGGCGGGAATTTCGAATTGCATCTCGGTAAATGTGCCTCTTACTCAGAATAAATTCAGCACTGAATATATTCTGGCAATATATTTAAATTCAATAATAGGACGAATTCTTTTACAAAAAACCTCGAGAATAAATGATGAATTTTTCCCTTATGAGGTTTTTTTCACGCTAGCTACTTGATAAATTCTTGTAAAAGATTGGTGATGCTGCGTTCGGTCATGTAAAAACAAATACATACGTATATATATTAGAAATAATTAGTAAATATGCCCGCACACACATATAAATATGTATGTATATTTACTTACTCTTTCTACTCTAGACACAAGACCTGATATTTTAGGCAAGAGAATCTTGTGAATTAGATCAACTCCAGAGCGTGAAAAAAATGAATGAGAAAGTCAACCTCGGCGGAATTTGAACTCAAAACGTAGTACCGGAAAAAATATCGATTTTAAGTTTTGGCACAAGGCCAGCAATTTTGGGGGCGAGTGTAAGTCAATTATATCGACTCCAGTGCTCAACTAGTACTTATTTTACCGACAGAATGAAGGGCAAAGTAGACCACGGCCGAATTTGAACTTAGAACGTAAAGACAGATGAAAGGGGTTAAAACGTAATGTGAACCCCACAAAAATTTGAACTTAGAACGTTAGGGAGACGGAATTCAATATTGCAAAGCAGTCCAGTGTTCCACCTACTGCTTTATGTTTAAAGAGTATTGATATGGTTTGACCTGGTATGTACTAGAATCATATACGTAGTCTATATATCACTATATTTATATTTTATCAGCATTAGAGAGAATAAAGATGAAGCTGATTCAAGAGATTTGATCTCAAAACGGTGATGTTTAGAATTAGATAAAGAAGAGCATCTAGCGCATTGACTGTTTACTATGTTGTAAGCGAAAATTCATGTTGTATGCTAAAAATGGAGAGAAGAGAAAAGCAGAGAGAGAGAGAGAGAGAGAGAGAGAGTCCTTTATCGAGTTTTAACAATCTTTTCACTTTATCTGTATGTTGACTGACAGATCTTTTCCAAACTACAGTAGGTCAGTAAGTGACCTCAAAGTTGAAAGATCAAGTTAACTCATGTCAAGTTTGGACATATTCCTTCAGGACTGAAGCAATGGCTCTATATTAAGGAAAAAGTATACAATAAAACTCATATTTATTTCGAGATTAAACTTGGCAGCTAACTCTTTCTTAAGTAACCATATTTCATTTTCCATTCAGTATCGCTGATAAGAAATTGTAGCTGTATTTCTTTTTTACTTTAACGTTTTTTCAATTTTTTCTTTTAATATTTCCTTCAGTATTTTTGTTTAATTTTACAAAATTACTTCAGTGAATAATTTTGAAATGTCCTCCAGAAAAATGTTGGTTGTAATAACTTTGTTTTATTTTCTACCTTTGCTTTATCTTTATGAATCTCTGAATGTTTGCATATCTATTTTTGTTTTTATGTCTAATGTCTCACAATTTTTCTTCTGAAAAACACTTGCGTATTATTTCTTTCAAACATTGCTGTAAAAATAAAGCGGTTGTAGTGTTGATGCGTGTATTTGTACGGTTTTAAAGTTGCACGCTCTTGCTCTAGGCAAACATTCTGAAACACAGCGACAATTTCAGACACACACACACACACACACACACACACACACACACACACACACACACACACACACACACACACACACACGTTATTGTATAAATGGCTAGTAGACAGGTTAGAAGTTTGCATCCTATCATTTAAAACTATGTTCAGTTCGTGGATAAGACAGACGCACAATTTACAAATACACTACGTCACCATATACGAGGTGTAGGGGGGGGGGTACCCAAAAGAAACTGGAATTTTGCAATATCATTTTATTCACTTAGTTTTTACATGTTTAAACTTTTATTGCTTTCAGAGTATTCTCCATTTGAAGCAATGCATCGGTCCAGACGCGTTTTTCCATTGTTCAAAGCAGTCCTGGAACTCTTGCCAATTGATGCATTTTAACGTTTTCGTCGTTTTTTCTTTCACCTCTCCCACATCTGCAAAACGTTTTCCTTTAAGGACTTTTTTTCATTCGGGGAAACACAAAAAGTCGCAGGGAGCAAGATCGGGTGAGTAGGGTGGGTGGGTAAGAGGGTTCATGCATTCAGTCATGACAGCTTTTGATCTTCCTGAACTAGCGAGGCACAAATTTTGCTGCAACTCTTTTCATTCGTATTTCCTCGCTCAAAATTTGTTGGCAGGAGCTCCAGGATACACCAGTCATATCAACAAGTCCGTCAACTGTTTGGTAACGGTCCTCCAAGATCAGTTCATGAATTTTCGTGATGCTTTCATTCGTTCGGGAGGTTGACAGTCTTCCTGAATGAGGTTGGTCATCATACGACAAGTGACCATTCCTAAAGTGTGAAAACCACTCGTAAACTTGTGTTTTGCTCATGGCAGCGATCTTGTAAGCTGTTTGAAGCATGACAACTGTTTCGGTTGCCGTTTTCCCCAGCAAAAAACAGAATTTCACGGAAGCACTCTGTTCCTTCGTTTCAGCCATCGCAAAAATCGACGAACAGAAGAGAAGCACTGCAAAACGAAGACGCACCACGTGACAGTAGGACTACACTGGACGACACCCGTTGGCAAACTGATGCCTGAGGGTTACATCAAGTGGCTTTAGCAGCAATGGGATGGTCTCACATAAAGCGTTTCTCGTTACTTTTGGGTACTTCCTCGTAATTGTAAATTCAATATCGGAAGAGTAAGGACATCAGAAAACTCAAAATACGACAGCATTGTCACAAGGCCACAAATTTTCATGGAGGCTATGGCCGATTATATAGATTTTTAGACTTGATTTGGTACTTATTTTATTGACGCTGGCGACACTTGAACACAAAGCCGACAGGGAATAAACGAAGTGGCCTACGCTGTACTAATTCTTCCAGTCTACTGCTCCGAGAGCGGGGTGATATATCGAACCCTTTACGTTCTGTGATCAAATCCCACCGAAACCAACTTTGTCTGTTATCCTTTCTGAGTTGATAAATAAAGTACAAATCAAATACTAAGGTCGCTATAATTGTGTGTTCTCTTCTGCCTAATTTGGGGGCTAGTGTTAAGAACTATTACAACAAAATTTTTAAACGCGAAATTTCATTGTCATAATTCTAAGTTTCTCGCAACGGCTGTCATTAAATGTCAACAATATAGAAATTTATCGGGAGTGACATTATTGATCTGAAGTGACTGTTAACATCAGAAGAAGCGTTAAAGAAAAAAATTTTATTTTGGGTCTTCATGGCGGAGTATGTTAATTTGAGAGAGATTTGCTTGCTATTTCTAGCAGGTTGAACTACCGTAAAGGCTCCCTCGTTTATGTGTATAATGGTTTTTTAGATACATTCGTGTAATGCTTTTTAGATGTCCTTGTAATGGTTTTTAAATGTATTTTCAATTATGCCGATGTAGTTTCAGTCTGTACGAGAGCTAGATATTACTTCTGCGTCAGTGGTCCAGTGGACAGTTATTTATTAGCTTAAAGCTATATTTAACTTCTTATTCGCTAGATTCTTTTTTGTTATATTGTTAGGTTTCATATGGCTGCTACCTATTTCCGAGAAGTAACTATGTTTGTGATGTATTGTGCTTATGACTGCCAAGTAAGTGACTTGTGTTAGTAAATTCACAAGGTTATAGTTATTTGTTGCTGCCCTTCAGCGTTTAGTTTTCTCAACTGAATATTTACTTATCCCTAGATAAAACAGGAATTATTTAATCGATACTTATGACTTAATTTTTTAAAGTTTTCGGTTCACTTGTACGAATGCTTTTATAAAGTTGTTATTACCAGTGGAAAAATTAGTATTACTAGTAGAGGAATTGTTGTTTCTGGCGCGCAACGCACCCTTTCAATAGCACGTTCATGATTGCCTGTCCACTGTCTGGTACTATGACACCTTAATGTCATTATTGTTAAAAGTTATGCAACAACACTTTAATAAATTTTGAATAAATTCGTTTGCACAGCATTAAAGCTTATACCGCTCTCGTCACCATATGAAAAAAAAAATGCTCAGAGATGACATGAACAGAGATCAGCTCTGCTAAGATCCAACTTGTGCCTTGCTAGTACAAACTATACATGATTTCAGACGAAGTTATCTTGTAATTAAGCCGAAGCTGAAAGCCGGACTCAGAAGTAGCAGCATTTCAAAGAAGGCAATAAAATTTCTTTTGATCTTAACAGTCTCTCAAGTCAAGATTAAATTCACAAAATGTAACAAAAATTGCATTACTACAAATGGATTAAAAAGAGAAATTTAATTTATTGAGTCAACAAAGAGAAAACGAATATTGAGCCAGTCAATGCTGTGATTTCTCTATTGACATTTGTCACCATTAGTCATATATCTTGTGGATATCATCTTTAGCTCGAGCCTGTTACTATAAGAAGCCATCTTTTATAGAGGTGTACGGTTGGTTATATTGTTATGCCATGATATTGGTAGCAGTGTTCTTGATAACAGTGATAGCTATAATGCCCAATAACCGTCTTTGAATGTCAAGAGTAAAAGACAAGGAGAGAGAAAAAAAAAAAGGAAAATTAAAAACAGAAAGAAAGATTGATTTGACTGATATAACTGGAGAGAAAAAAAAATGAAAATATAAATAACATCAGTAACAATAACGACAACATTTTTACTCTGTCTTCCCGCCTACCAATTTCTACTTCAATATTGTGGGAAGGAAGACTCACAAGATTTCGATGATAAATCTAAGAATAAACAGGAAACTTTCGACAGGAATAGAAAAGGATTTATCGCCGCTGGGAATTATTGATAACTCTAAAACAGAAATATCTTTAGTTTGAAACAAAATCCAAGAAAAGTAGAATTTACCATATTGTGTGTGTGCGTGTATACATACCGATATACACACATATACATAGTGCATATATATGTATACACAGACATATGTATGTATCATAGAATTATACGTATTTGTTTTCTAGTTCAATTTATTTATTTTACTTATCTTTGTTGATTTACATCACCCAACAGGAATCTTTATCTTTCACTCTCTCTGACTTAATGGTAATGTTGTATTTTTAAGAAAGAACCAATCTATTGTGGTGCTGGTAACGCAAAGCAACAAGAGGCATATATAGATCAGTAACGAGAAACCAATCTATCTATCTATCTATCTATCTATCTATCTATCTATCTATCTATCTATCTATCTATCTATCTATCTATCTATCTATCTGACTATCCATCTGTCTATCTGTCTGCCTGTCAGTCTGTCTATCTGTCTGTCTATCATATAATATCAATTTAAATACATACATGCATACATATGTATATATATATATATATATACATATATATATATATATATATATATATATATATATATATATATATATATATATATATATATATATATATATATATATATATATAATTACACACATATGTATCTATGTCTATGTGTTGAAATAGATAAGTATTATACATACATGCATACGGGCATATAGACATGCAAATAATATATACAGGTACATGATAAGAGTGATATACAATAGAAGATAAGTAACGGTCAGTTCTTACAATTCAGTATATATGCGTATACGTACATACATTCATACATACTCACACATACATACAATGATATATATGTATGTATATATATCTTTTACTGAATGCAAGAACTTGAATGCCTCTTTGCATTCTCTCTCCAGCTCTGGCAATAACAATGATCATCTGAAATACTTGTGAACTTACTTAAGGACTCTTCGTCTATCACCATTTTCTTTTTACCATTGAGGTGGGATTTGTACTTAGAATGCAAAAACCTAGGACAAATACCACATGCCATACTTCTCGACATTCTAACACCTCTGCCATTCAACACCACTTTCTCTCTCTAACACGCACATACTCTGTGTGTGTGTGTGTGCATTTCTGTCTGTAATCTATCTTAACGCAAAGAACAGCGTCAATCAGTATTAGAAATTTACATACGCCTGTGTGCGTGTATGCATGTATATATGTACGTATGTGTGTATTATGCATGCATGCGTGTATGTATGTATGTATATATGTATACACACACACACAGAGTTTTCCTTTGCTTCGCTACAAAGTTAATATACAGTCAATTCGACAGTAAGTCATTCGGTCTGACGCTTAAGTGATCAGAGAGATGAAAGTGTGAAGTTGAACTCAAGACAATGAAGGACAGAATTACTTAAAAGATAGTATCAAGATTAGTGCTTTCTCAACTATTGCTCTCACATATAATATAGAGTCTCAAGTTCAAATTGGTTGCCAGCGTCATTGATTTTTACCATCTTAAGAAAACCTGGAAAATAGTGGAAATTTTTTTCCCTTCTCATCTAATTAATGAAAGAAGTTTAATTCTTAAGCAGAGCAAATGTTCTCGTTAAACAAGGTGCTGCCATGATTTGGTGTAGAAAGATTAAAAATTCCTTTTGTAAGTTGATTTGTTTGATACTCGTTGATTAATGCTATTTACTAGATTCGTTAAAGTCATGTCTAGACAATTTATCAATATATACTAAGTACTCGTGGAGGCGCAATGGCCCAGTGGTTAGGGCAGCGGACTCGTGGTCATAGGATCGCGGTTTCGATCCCCAAATCGGGCATTGTGAGTGTTTATTGAGCGAAAACACCTAAAGCTCCACGAGGCTCCGGCAGGGGATGGTGGCGAACCCTGCTGTACTCTTTCACCACAACTTTCTCTCACTCTTACTTCCTGTTTCTGTTGTGCTTGTAATTCAAAGGGTCAGCCTTGTCACACTGTGTCACGCTGAATCTCCTCGAGAAGTACGTTAAGGGTACACGTGTTTGTGGAGTGCTCAGCCACTTGCACGTTAATTTCACGAGCAGGCTGTTCTGTTGATCGGATCAACTGGAACCCTCGACGTCGTAAGCGACCGAGTGCCAACAACAACTAAGTAATCATTAGGCTTCCTATATGGATAATATTTTTCTGTGCTTAGCTTTGACGTTTTATTTTGACTATATTGATGTTGGTAGTAATTACAATTCTAAAACCAAATTCTTTGGGTGCATTTATAATAATTGTTTCAAAAGCTGACTGATGGCTGTTCATATGGCGGAAAATTTATAATTCATTATTTCTTTAAAGGCCGAAATAAGTTAAGCTGAATTTAAGGTGGAATTCTTTCGAAGTTCTTCCATCTTTCTGGAATTCCTTGAAATTTTTCGATCCTTTTGGAAACCATCGTTTTTGATGACAAAGATTCTCTCGCAGATAGATATTGCTCCAAGAAATCTAACAGCAAGGTTTTAGTGAACTGTCGTGTCCTTCTTTATGATATCAACAAAGATATTAATTTCATTGTAATGGATTAAGTTTTAATTTATTTGGCTTTTATTTTGTTAATTTTCATTTTAATTTATTTTCCCCATTTATATTTAAAATTTGTTTTTCTAATGTATTTATTCATCAAAATGATTTCTTATTAAAGAAACATTTTCCGTATCTTCCTGTACTTTTAAAAAATTCCTCTTGTCTTTACTCTTCTAATCTTTCTTTTCCTTTTTATGTCTCTTTACATAAGATTCTATGCCCCTCCCTATTAGACTAGTCTCTTTGTTCAATATCATCCCTTTATAAGTGTGTTGTATGTGCTTAGTGTCGTGCATATCCATCATTAATACATTTTCTTTCTGCTTACAACTGCCTCTCTGTCATATATATTCTTTCTTTCCTATGTAATATGCATTATTTGACGTGAAAAATTAAATATTTACGATACACTGGCTTGGATACAGTAAACATTGTAAATGTCCTCTCTTTCTTTCTTTCTTTCTTTCTTTCTTTCTTTCTCGTGATTTATAATTCACTTATGTATAATGTCTTGATCACTCATCATATTTAATATATATATATATATATATATATATATATATATATATATATATAATAGGCCTTGCTTTCACCAAATTTTTGAAACTATACCAACCTGTACATTTTTTCGACAAAAGTATAACGTCATTTTGAATTAGCTGGAACGTGAACTTCTGTGTAAAGAACTGAAAATCTCGTGTCTCCTTCACGGTTATTATTTTAAGTCTCCTTTATGCATTGATTACTTTTCCTTTATGTATTTTAAATAAGCAAATATAACCACATGCACATCTGTGTTGTGTGTGTATGCATATGTAGTTGTCCTTTATCTACCACAGAAGGCCACAACAGATTTAGATTTAATTTAGGGCTAATTTGGTTTTCAACTAAATAATTTTGTAGCCCTGTAATTACCACCCGACTAACTACCCTTGGGTACATAAATATTGTTTTTTTTTTTAAACTAGACTTACACCATAATATTTTCACGTGTACGGGAAAAGGGAAAACGCTGCAATGTTTACAATACTATTAAAATTTTGAATGAAGTAACCATTATAATTTAATGGCATTGTGAAAGACATGAACACTGCAACGTTCTTTCTTTTCCTGTTCTTGCGAAAATATTACGGCTTAAGACCAGTTAAAAAGAAACCAGTTAAAAGAAACCAGGGGAAGATGGTTAACATTCATATCCTTTACAACACTGGTTCTCAACCGGAGTCCGTATAAGAGTTTTTGGGGGTTCATGTAACAAAATAGTAAACTGGGTATCCAAAATATTTTAAGGGCCCGTGAAAAATTTTTACTTTAGATGTATGCATTGGTATGTATTGCAAGAAACAACTAGGGTTCTTTCTCTAACATTTAACTTAGTTCAACCTACACAAGTTAATGTGTGAAAAACAAAAGAGGAATCTTGAAAGAAGTTTCTATCAAACTAGTTAATAAATATCGAATGGCTATGGGGGTCCACCAGAATAAAGTAGTAATCAAAGGGGTCCATAGATAAAAAATGGTTGAGAAATCCTGCTTTATAAGGTCTCCTATGACTGGCGAGACGAAGTAATTCTTAGACTTAAGACCTGTTCTGAACGCTTGTAAATGTCACTCAAAGGTCAAAGGTGTTATGTTAAAATTGATGTGAAGAAGCATTGCCCAGGAATTGAAAACACTCCATAGTCTCAGTCTGCCGAAAATCCAACCTCTTGATCAACGTTGCTCCCCAGAATATATAAATATCAATACTAAATTTTGACAAAATCAGTAATAAAAACAATAATCCTTCCCTTATATTAGAGCAAATTCTTTTGCTTGATCTCTAACGAAGCACAAGTAGCATTTCGATTTCTTACTTGATCAATATCTTAATTCTTTGATCGGTTAAAAAAAAAAAACCCCAGCAAAAAAGCAACAACATAAAAATACAAACAGAAATGTAGAAAGAGGTGTTTATTCTAAAATCAGTGATGCCAACAACTAGTTTCTGACATCTTGAATCGTATACTTTTGCTTCTCTTTCAGCCTTTGATGAAAACGAATATTCAGTGATTAAATCAATAAATGCATATAACTCCTCTTGATCTCTGTCCCCCCGCCCAACCCCGCGACATCGACTCAGCTGAATCAGAAGACGAATCGTTTGCCATTCTGAACTGAAATACAACAGTTACTATTCTTACCTATCTGTATCTTTGTTCGACACACTGATT
>NC_142928.1:89137701-89160201 GCF_046866305.1 Octopus bimaculoides
ACACACATACACACACACACACACACACACACATACACACACGCACACATAGATGTCTTATTTGGTAATTTTGTAGGTCAGCCTAGGAGCGGCAGTATGAACGTAATTAACAAGTTAGTTGATGGCATCAATCTAAATTGCCAACATAATCGGTTTTAGCTGATTTCCATAACAAACGCATTTGGTAAAACAACCTCAATCCGTACCACGACGACGACAGCGACGACGACCACCGGCATCACCACCACCACTACCACCACAGCCACCGCAGGAACCATTACAACCCACCACCATCTTTAGCATCACCAGAACTATCAACAGCTCCAGCATCACCACTTCTTACACTAGCAAGGCATTCACAATAAAACATCAATAATGATTTTGTTATATTAGTATAAGGATACAGAATGGTAGAGGGAGGGAGGAGTGTACAGACGCTAGAACTGACTGGCATGCCATGACTGAACAGTGGCACAAGAAAGAAGCGGACTCAGTAGGTTTTATGGCAATTTTTTCGGTGAGCTAAGATACGTGTTCAATTCCTGGTGGGGCTGTTTGTTTCATATTAGAAATTTCTCGTAGTTAAGATTTCCCCCATCGAAAGAAAAATAGTATACAAAAAGATGGAGTCGTAATGCTGATATGCTCTTAGATACCCGATACAATTACCGTCGTACTTTTCTAACAAATAAATAAATAAATAAATAAATAAAGCCCGTGAGAAACATAATGTGGCATATTCTACATGGTACTGGTAATCCATTCATCCATTCATCCATCCATCCGTCCGTCCATTAGTCAGTCTGGTCAGTCATTCAAATTCCTTTATACGTCATACTGACTCATGAAGGCTGGTTTTCATGGTTCCATAGCGTATAAGTTCTCTATCTAGTACAGGATGCCGGTCAATCGCAGTAATACTCTTTTTTGCTACCTGAGTGGACTGGAGCAACGTGAAATGAAGTGTTTTGCTCAAGAACACAACGCGTCGCCCGACCCAGGAATTGAAATCATATATATATATATATACACACACGACGGGTCTCTTTCAGTTTCTGTCTGCCAAATCCACTCACAAAGCTTTGGTCGGTCCGAGGCGATAGTAGAAGACACTTGCCCATGGTGCCACACAGTGGGACTGAACCCGGAACCAAGTGGTTGGAAGCTAGCTTCTTATTTGTTTTTTATTGCCCACAAGGGGCTAAACATAGAGGGGACAAACAAGGACAGACAAAGGGATTAAGTCGATTACATCGACCCCAGTGCGTAACTGGTACTTAATTTATCGACCCCGAAAGGATGAAAGGCAAAGTTGACCTCGGCGGAATTCGAACTCAGAACGTAAAGACAGACGAAATGCCGCTAAGCATTTCGCCCGGCGTGCTAACGTTTCTGCCAGCTCACCGCTAGCTTCTTACCACACCTCTTGAATTTTCTTTCTTTTTTGCTTTCTTTATGACTTTTCTTTCTTTCTTTCTTTCTCTCATTTTCCTTTTATTACTTCAGGCTACACGGAGAAAATAATTCTTTTTTGCTGGCCTGAAGGTTTGGTAAATTACTCACGGTTTTGGTTCGAGATAGACCTCGTAATCAGTTGCAGGGACGTCACATCAAGAAATGAATTCGCAAGAAATTATTACAGTCGGCTGGAAATGAAGAATACTTTCATTAGTGTAACTAATGCCTGACTGTGGCGCCTTTTTCTTGGGAATATTTGATAGAAAGGAGCCTCTGCTATTTTATTTCTAGTTGACAGATTTCTAAGGTGACAAAATCTATCTGGAACCAACATCTAACGTAACACTCATCATAGTCGCTGCTGTTCCCAGCAACAGAGTAATGTTTATATATTTGAGAATTTTGAATGGTATGCAGGTGTAGAAGTCTTTCGTGAGATATTTTCTCTGGCTTGCATTGTTATGTAAGAGGATGTTCTTAAAGTGGCATCCAGCAGATTTGTTATTTGAATAATTGATTCAAACATTTTGTTTCCATGATATAAATTATATATTACATACATTCGTATATATATATATATATATATATATATATATATATATATATATATATATATATATATATATAAATGTATGTATATACACAGAAACACGCATACACACGTGTGTATATATATATATATATATATATATATATATGAATGAACATATGAAATTACCCCAAATATGAATGAAACATACCATATTATGGAAGAGCTGGTTTACAGAATAAAGTAAGATATATAAATCAGATTTATATATTCATTTGTCACTAAACATTATATATAATTTAGAATACATACATAAACAAATAGGCTAAACAACATTGCGACGAAAACTTCCTGCGTATGTATGTTCCGATATAATGGTAGAATTAAAATAATCTTAGTGAAAATACATCTCAAGCTGTGAATAACTTCGAACATAATCACGACATAAAATCGAATTTCTCAAAACAAGAATGGACAAATTCAAATGATAAACAAAAAGACGTTGAAATTACAACTAAAGAAACCGATAAAGGCAATGCTTTTGTTGTCAGCGAAAGATTATTAAAAGGAAATTGTGTTTAAATGTTAGAAAATAATAAAACAAACAACTTATAAACAATATAAAAAATAATGAGAAAACTACTGACTTTATTGAATATATACTGCAAATGCTTGACTATCGAAGAGTTTTATTATACAACTTACTTAAAATGATAAACCAGAAATGTCTATGGCCTACCCAGAATACACAAAAGTAAAGCTATAAGTGACGCTCGTAAAAACTGTAAAAACAAATATATAAATATCCAGATGGTTTGTAATTAAGATCGATTATAGCAGGCTCTATATTTGAAATACACTGGTTAAGTCACTTCTTTTGGACATCTTATATAAACATATACTGAGTTATATTTGGAATAATCTAGATATATTCAATCGCAAAACAAGGAGCCAAGAAACAATTATTTCCACTAATGATGTAAAGTTATACGATAATATCCTTCACCACAATAGAATCACTGCGATTAAATAGATATTTACTTTATATATACCAGTTTGAATTCCTGAAAATGATTTTATTATTGATGGTCTTAGATTCATATAAAAAACTAATGGTTTTATCTTCAATAAATCATTGGACCAACAAATATCAGGGACTGCAATGATCGCGAAATTAACCCTCACTTACGCTAACTTAGTGATGGAATACCCTAAGAAGAAAATTTTCATGATGACTCTTGCAATTATTTGGAAACATTATTTTATACATTTAAAAGACAAGTGAATAACATCTAGATGACTTGTTTTATGAAGTAGTGAAGAAAATCGCTACTCACTACCTAGACATACATACATACATACATACATACCCTGTTGGTGTTGTTGAAATTCCAATGAAGGAGCCTTGGATCTAGGTTAGAAACCGGTTCTTTATCTATTGGCATGGAATCTTAAAATAAAATTGAATAATGACAAACATGTATGTATGTATGTATGTATGTATGTAGGTATGTATGTATGTATCTATCTATCGGCTGTTTGTCGCATCAACTCCCGTAAGTTTAAGTAGTTTTTCGGTTTTATTTATGTGTATCTGTATTTATCTCTGTTAAAAAGGTGCCTAACAACTTTTGCGTAGCCTCGAGCGAGGCTTTCGCTTGAGAATTTACCCATTAAGGGTGAATTTTCAAATTTTAAAATCTTATTTCATAAAAAATTTTTTCATCTGCCTGGAAAAATGTATATTCACTGTAAGACTGCCAGCGTTCCCGTCTTTGAATTAGAACTGGAATTTCCACCATTACCATCAACGAAAACTTCGAATAACAATCAAAACATTGATGCACTGTCACACACACGCACACACACACACACACTTTTGAGCAACAACAATACACACACTGACACAAGCTTTTCTTCCGAACAAGTGGGAAGGGAAGGCAGAAACAATGGAAACACTCATAAAATAATGAGCAGTGCAACCGCGCCTATCACTTCTCCTATCACCACCACAATCGCTTCTGTCATGAAAACTGCTACCACCAACAATAATGTCACACAAACTAAATAATTTTGCTTCTGTTTTAAAGCAAAAGAAATATTTAATGTCCTTCTCAACGGAAGAACTACAATGTAAACTAATTGTTCTGTCTTCTTTGTATAATAATTGAACACCGCACAAAGCATTTTACAAGACATTTCCAAAAAAACTATAATTTACAAAATCCTGAACACAAAAAATAAAAGATTAGAACAGGCCACTCAAGAAACAGTTGAGAAATGTCTACAGCCCATATGGGTTTTTAAAATATATATTGCAAGCGGCAAAAGATTTACCACGATCGAGGTAAGATTTGATACGGAAGAACGCGCAAAGGAACACTCGACAAAAAGCCTGGAATGTGGGGAATTTATAATGATTCCCACTTACCTCGATCGTCAGGTGACAAAGGTAAAAATTAAAGATGTACCCCCTGAAATAGAAATAAGATGGCTGGTGTCAGCCATCTGTTATGATTTTGTAGATCAAACCAACATCTTAGAAATTGCCGTCCTGGAACAGAAAAATTGGATTGGACAGGAGTTGAATTTGTTGGTTCAGGCAAATCAGGAGACAATCGAAAATCTCCCAGATTTGATTCAACTTCCAGATGGCACAACACTACATGTGACCGTTGAAGGCAGAAGGCCATGTTGCTACCTTTGTGGTAGCAGATACCATCTCAAAAAAGACTGCCAATTAGCAAAAGAAGAAGAAGAGCAACAACAACAGGAACAACCAAAAACCGAAAGGAAAACCAGTACTGCTACCCTCACCACCAGCAACACAACCGATAAAGCAAATGAAAGAGTTCCACCAACCAACAAGCCAACCCAGCCAAACAGTGCCACCATCAGCGCTACCAAATATAGAGACAACATCATCACCTTCACCACCAACAACTACAGAAGCATCTAACCCAGAGGGAAAAAGGGAAAAGAAACTAACCTCTCATCCCCAACAACCCATATATCACATGCCAATAACCATCAACCAACTTTAGTGCCTACCTGCATGTCCTACAACGACTCTCGGCAAGAGAGGCAGTGTTGTGAAAGACCCATCACAGCCGCGGACGTACGGGATGCGATGGTAGGCTGCGCAGGGGACAAGTCGCCAGGCTTGGATAGTCTACCTTACGAGCTTTATTGTCATATGCCAGACTTGTTTGGAGGCGTCTTGGCAGCAGTCTACTGCAACTGGCAGCAAAATGGGAGTAGCCCCAGTTTTGTGAGCCCAAAAGCGGTGGAACTGCTAAAGAAAGATCCAAACATGGGGAACGTCATAGATAACTTCAGGCCCATCACTCTGCTCAACGCAGATTTGAAGAGAGGTTGGCGCTTGTCATTACTTGGAGGCTGTCCTTAGGGCGGCTGGTTTCGGTCACGTCTTCCGCGGTTGGATTGCTGCCTTTTACAGTGGCATCTGCTCGGTAGTTCATGTAAATGGTCATCTATCCAGACTATTTAACATCACGCGTTCGGTCTGTCAAGAATGCCCCCTATCGTCGCTTCTGTACGTATTGACTTTAGAGCCACTACTGCGGAAGTTGGCGACGCTGAGGGGCATCCAGTGAGAACTGGGATGCGGGAGGAGCGTGTCTGCATACGCGGACGACGTCACTGTCATAGTGTCGAGTCACAGGCATATCGACCTGTTGGGCGAGACACTAAAAGAATACAAAGCGGTAACGGGAGCGAAAATTAATCCGGAAAAGTCAGTGGGCTTGCGGCTTGGCACCTGGAGAAGCAAGCCCATGCCGTCCAACAGCGTCTACATCGTGGGACACTGGACCGACGGACCGGTTAAATTGCTTGGGATCTGGTTCGGACCAGACCTCCAAATGGAGAAGAACTGAGATGAGATAACGAGTAGGGTGGCCACTCTCACCCAGCAATGGCCGAGAGGAAGCTATCTCTAAAAGGTCGGGTAGAGGTGGCGAACGCGTACATTGCATTCGTCACCGATTACCGTCTGGTCGTCGTGCCTTGTCCCGACCCTACCATCACCAAACTGGAACGCATACTCTTTCGCTTTTTGTGGAAGGGAAGCGTTCCGATGGTTAGGCGATCCATTTGCTGTCAACATCCGCTAAATGGAGGGCTGGGCATGCCGTGGTTGATGATCCCTTTTGATCGTATTTATTTTTCTTTCTTTCGAAAAGAAAAGTTCTACATTGTATTGTCCCTTCTGTGTTCGGCCCTGTGTGGCTAATAAAGAAATCTATCTATCTATCTATCTATCTATCTATCTATCTATCTATCTATCTATCTATCTATCTATCTATCTATCGCTAAAACTGTTCAAAGACAATACGATGAAATTGGAATATAGTAGTGAAAAAAAATAAAGACGGCAAAACAATAGTTTTCACTTTACCTTCTATTTCCATATTTCGGTGTTAATACCAGTTCGTGAGGAGAAAACGGAGGAAATTGCTGAACAGGAATATAAGACAATATGTAGCTAGAAATATAGATATATAAGGTAATGTATAGATTGTTGTTCCACCTTCTTTACTTCCATTTTCACTCCAATATTTCAATTTGCTTTGTATAGGCTTTGCATAGATACATACATACATACATATATATATATAACCATATATGAAGTATATTTATAAAAATATACATATATATATAAACGTATATATAAACACGTACATTATTACACACACACATATATGTACGCAAGGACACAGATGCACATATACATGCACATACATGCACACACACAGCCATCCTATTAGAAATATTGCTTACACGTGAAATTCCCAATAAGATGCAAAATCTATATCAAATAGAGTTTCTTGTTATATTTTCATTGCTTTAGTCATGTGAAGTTCTTTCTATTCGAGTTTATTATTCATCCTCATCGTTCTTTATTTGGGATCATATTGCATAAGGTTGATATATTTTAGATCTGACGGCTTGCCTTTATTGAAATATATATTTTCAAAGCAAAAATGATTTCTTTTTTCGCTTTATGAAAAAGCATTGCAATACAATATATTCAGCAACATCAAAACGTATCTGCAAGAAAGATAGTTAGATATCTCATTTACCAACATACAGCAAAAATTCAGATAAAAGGATCGAACATGCAGAGATGAGGAGACTTCTAAAACTTACTCTCACTGACAGAAAGGAAACAACACGCCCTTATCGAAATTTAAACTAGAAAAGATGACAAAAAAAAAGGAGAATCTCTTACTTTTTACTTGTTGTAGTAGTTGTCCTGCGGCCAAACTGGGGGGAGGGGGGAGGAGTACCGTTTCGACGTGTCTAGTGGGGCAAATCAACCCCATTACTTATAACGCTTATTTTTAAAGTCTGGTACTTATTCTACAGGTGTCTGTTGCTGAACTACAAAACACGAAGACATAAAAAGACAACACTTATGTCTTTATTGCCCACAAGGGGCTAAACACAGAGGGGACAAACAAGCACAGACAAACGGATTAAGTCAATTACATCGACCCCAGTGCGTAACTGGTACTTAATGTATCGACCCCGAAAGGATGAAAGGCAAAGTCGACCTCGGTGGAATTTGAACTCAGAACGTAGCGGCAAACGAAATACCACTAAGCATTTCGCCCGGCGTGCTAACGTTTCTGCCAGCTCGCCGCCTTAAAAAAGGCAACACTTGTTGTCAAGCGGTGTTGGGGATGTGGGCAAACATAGACACAAAAGCAACTACACTTGTGTGTGCGTGCGGACTTTTAAGCTAGCTTGTGCGGATGGCTAAATGAGCGTGTGGCCCAAAACTAAAGAGAGCTAAAGGGCATGGCTATAATACGTCTACAATAACTACATGTCCCGGTGGTGTTTGATCGGAGGTTAAGGACGGACGAGAATTAACTCTGTAATTCAGTCATTCTATTGTTCCAGTCCCAGGTTGAATTCCAACTGCTGGCCAATTCGTCCCAAAGTTCTTATCTCGGCGTAAAATTAACGAAGTGAATGTCATTTATCTCCCCCTTGATATCTAATGCCATCTGACAACCAAGATGGTGTGAATCAGCCAAGTTTTACCTGCTAGAAATAGCAACCCAAATGCTTTTAAATCAGATCCCAAGCTGGATTATCAAGAACCAAATGTCTTCTACTATAACTTCGGGCCGATCAAGGCCTTGTGAGTGGACTTGGTTGACAGAAACTGAAAGACGTTCGTGTTATACACACACACAGACTCTCTCTCACACACACATGTATATATATGTTTGGTCCCCACTACTGCTTGACAACCTGTGTTGTGTTGTGTGTTTACGTGTCCGTAACTTAACAGTTCGGCAAAAAAGGCCGATAGCATAAGTACCAAACTTGAAAAAAAATGTACCTTAGTCAATTCATTCAACTTAAAACATTCTTCAATGTGGTGCCCCAGCATGGCTGAAACAGATAAAAGATAACACACACACACACACACACACACACACACACACACACACACACACACACATATATATATATATATATTCTTTTATTTGTTTCAGTCATTTGACTGCGGCTATGCTGGAGTACCGCCTTTAGTCGAACAAATCGGCTCTAGGACTTATTTTTCGTAAGCTTAGTACATATTCTAGCGGTCTCTTTTTCCGAACCGTTAGGTTACGGAGACGTAAACACTGACACAAAACTACATACATACATGCATACATCCAACCATCCATCCATCCATCCATCCATCCATCCATCCATCCATCCATCCATCCATACATACATACATACATACATACATGCATACATGTATATATATACCTATATATATATATATATGCCTATATACATACATACATACATACATACATACATACACAGATATATATATACATATATATATATATATATACATATATATATACACACACACACACACACACACACACACACACACACACACATATATATATATATATATATATATATATATATACGACGGGTTTCTTTCAGTTTCCGTCTACCAAATTCACTCACAAGGCTCTGGTTGACCCGATGCTATAGTAGAAGACAGTTTCCCAAGATGCCACGCAGTGGGACTGAACCCGGAACCATGTGGCTGAGAAACAAGATTCTTGCCACACTGCCACGGTAAAAAAAAAAAAGAGGAAAGACTCCATCGATCATGAATGATAATAGCATTGCACCTAAAAGGTTCCCCTCCGAGGCACAAGTCCAGGCAAAGTTGTTTATGGAAAACCAGCAGTCGCAGAAGGCGGTGCCCCAGCATAGTCGCAGTCCAATGACTGAAACAAGCAAAAGATAAAACAATAAAAGATAATAGTCTTTCAAATTACACCTAGATGTCTTAAAAACATATATCAAATAATGTAGTAGTTTGTAGTATAGTATTTGGTGATGGTGGTGGTGGGGGGAAGAGAGTGATCATGGTTTGAATACCTTTGACCATATGTCTGGCCGATCAGAGCCAACTCGAGATCAAGCAACAACAACAACAACAACAACAATAACGGCAATGATGGCGTCCATGATAATACTAACAAGAATGACATTCCACAAAAATATCTTTCAGAGATATTACTTATAATTCAATCCACAACGGCAATATACTATAATAATGGTTATCCTGCCAAATTAATCAAACCGTTTACCAAAATCATGAACTCGAGACTTTGCACTGGCCTGCAGAATATGCAGATCTAAATCCTATTGGAAATTTATGGCAGATCATTAAATTAAAACTGAATTCAAGAACTTTCAGAAGTAACGAATCTGTATTTGTGGCAATTCGGAGAAAGAATGGTAACATTTAGAGTCAGTGCTACAGAAAAATTTGCCAATAAAATGATTAAAAGTATTTAATAAAATATAAAATAAATTATTGCAGAAATATTGATTATTAAATTTTCGTTATGAATAAACATAATGTCTGTTAAACAAAAACGTGAACGCAATAAATAATTTGATTTAATCACGAATGAAAATGTTTGCAAAATATTAAGACTTTTGCAGGTGTTTAATTTGTTGCAGTTGTAGTTTAGCTCCAGGGTAGTCCTGATTTAAAAGTTCCAAGATCAAAACATTCTTGCTTTAACCATGCGTTTTAGTTCATACGATTACATTGTCCAAAATGTTCTGCCTCTTTAAGACGATACGATGTGATGTTAGGGAGATTTGGAATCTCTTTATAGCCGGTTGAGCGTAGAAGATCCTTTATGGTTCGTATAATGTTTTTTCTTGTTGACAGGGAGTGTATATGACGGTTACTCTTTAGAGTAATCTTCTCGTGAGCAGTGTCTATTATCTCGGTTTCATTTCCGGTAATAACTATTTCATTTAAGCGGAGAGCTGGCAAAATAATTAGCACGGCAGACAGAATGCTTCGTGGCATTTCTTCCAGCTTTACGTTCTGAGTTCAAATTCCGCCGAAGTCAATTTTACCTTTCAGGGTCAATAAAATAAGTACCAGTCGAGCTTTGGGATCGAGGTAATCGACTAGCCCTTTCTCCCAAAATTTCGGGTCTTGTGCATATAGTAGAAAGGACTATTTCTTTTACGTAACTTAATCTAATGCTCATGAAAACCTCACAAATTTCACGATTTATCACCTTCATTCAACCAATGAAAATGTTCACCTGTTGATGGATACAAAAATCTGAATAAGCCAAACAAAGGTCTTCTACAGGATCAACATGACTTCCTGATCTCTTATCCCGAAGGACCTTAGTGTGGCAAGATGGAATCTTGCCATTTGTCTACACTTTGTTGCCACATGAAATTATGCATCATTACACATACTGATTGCAAGTCTCTTACTGTCTATGACTCTGAGATTACTGTGTTTTCGAGTCCTGTGTATGCAGGCTGAGGTGCATTTGTGAGCTGATTACGCAGTGCTTGAAATTTTTCAGCATTAGATTGCATGTTGTTTTGTTCACCCAGTTGTATAATGAATTTAGGTCCTACTGCAAGCTTGCTACATCGTTAGTATACTTTACTGCCTGTGAGAATTTTCCATCATCGACGTAGCTAATGACAGTGACCGTCTTAGGGACCATGGATATGTCTAAGAGACCTACTATAAACGGTAATAACCCCAGAACAATTCCGCTGGGGGCTCGATCAGAATTTACGTTTCCCTAGAGAGGGCACCATAGGCTGAGACTGTCTTTTAATCATGTAGCCACTGTCTTAGTTTACCAGCTATGCCAATATCTCACAGTTTGTGACATATGCCATGACTCACCTTGTCAAAGACCCTTACAAAGTCAAGATTTACCACATCGACATTTGAATGGTCGAGTAGCTGTTTCGAATTCTAGTCATAGTGCCGGAAGAGCTGTGTGAGGCAGCTTCTTTCCAAACGGAAACCATGCAGAATATCGTCCAGCAAGTCATTTTTGTTTAGGAACGTTATCAGTTTCCTTCTGATGACTTGTTCCATGACTTTGCTGATATGTGAAGCCAGAGAGATGGGCCTGTAGTTTTTAATCTCTGCTCCGCTCCCGCCTTTACGGATAGGGCATATGATATCTTCTTTTAAATTTTTAGTTTACCATTTGAAAGGAAGCTCTGGAAGACTATCTGAAGTGGTTTCACTAAAGCCTGCTTCTATGATTTTAAGAGAATAGCTGGGAAACCATCGGGACCAGTTGCTGAGTTTAAGCTCATTTTATCTATGGCCGCCGTTACATCTTCCTCCACAATATTAATTTAATCGATGGTTGTTACCTTCCTCTGTAGAACTGCAATGTAAAAAAATTCAATCGGGTTATTTATTTGTATGTGTCCCAATGGAGAGGAGAAGGCACTTTTGAACTGTTCATCAAGCATTTTACTTATACTTTTGGGAGCCGCGCTCAGTGAGCCATTACCTTGGAACAATGGTCCTATTTTGTACTGTACTCCGGCTGTTTCCTTTGCAAATTTATAGAAATCCTTAAGATTTGTTTTATGCCTTCCACATCTTTGTTCTCTCTCTGTTCTGTTTTTTTTTATGGGAGAGTTTGATTCTGGTTTCAATTCTCATGAATGTCCGTCTTAAGTTAGACTTTCTCCATCCTCCAGTTGATTTCTCAACCGGTTTGAAGCCTTTGCTCTTCCTGTCTCTGGGAATGTTATTTTTGTGTACGCTGACATTTTTTCTGGGACATTTAATCCATATAACTTACACTGTCGACAGAAATCAAGTCGCAGCCTTGCATAGACATACTTAGTGGATTTCTTTGCAGATTGATTTCCAGTTTGCTTTAGAGAAATCCAAGTTGGATATAACATGAATCTCTATATGGTAGATGCCAGCAGTTCGCCCAGGACCGTACATTGTAAGTTCTATAATGTTGTGGTCAGAAAAAGCTGTTAACTTCACCTTCACGTTATGGATAAGGGCCATATTATTTGTTAAGCAGAGATCCAAGATGTTGCTACTCCTGCAAAAAAAAAAAGAAAAGATTATTAGAAAGATCAAGCAATGATTCTGTTTGCTTCTCTCTATGCAGTGACATCCCAGACAATATATGACCTTCAGGTCATGAGAATATTGATATGTTGGTCCTTGTTGGTCAATGCCTTTTCTATATGTCTGAAGCTATACACAAATTTACCATTATGTTTTGAGGCATTTGGTGAACGGTATGTTGTGCATATTAACTCATCAAGTTGCTTTATATACACTATGCATGTATCACAGAGGAAGTTTTAATGTGGCAATAGGGTTAATGATGTAACATCACGGATATATGTCGTAATTCCACCATGGCTTCTGTCCGTACGAGACACAACATACACTGGGATGCGTACTTCCGCATTATTTATGTTTGGAGAGAGAGATAGATAGATAGATAGATAGATAGATAGAGAGAGAGAGAGAGAGAGAGAGAGAGAGAGAGAGAGAGAGAGAGAGAGAGAGAGAGAGAGAGAGAGAGAAAGAGATGTGTTTCTGTAAGTGCTATGCGTAAGGCTTGATTTTATGCTGTGAGATCCTTCAGGTACGCAAATTTGCTTTTGAAGTTGCTTTGTAAGAAGCCTCGGTTATTTATTAGTAGAACTTACGAAATGTTTGGCTTGGCGGTAATGGTGACCGTCCAGGGTTTATTATTTGTGACGGTGTTGTTTGTGGGTAAGCATGGCTTAATTTTATTTGTAACCCCGACAGCTGCATCTACATACCACTTCTTGGTGGTTTCCTTAATTGCAGGCGTATTGTAGGTTTTGAATTTCCTTGGTTGTGATTTTATTCTACCTTGTTGGTTGAATGAGTAGTGGTTAATACCTTGAGTTCCACTTTGCCTAAGCTCTGGATGCGCAAAGCGGCTGTTTGTTCCAATCTCTCCATGTCAGCAGACACCTTTTATGTAGAATTTGTGGATAGTTCGCGTTTCATGTAGTGTTTCCTCGTTTTCCATTTTATTTTTAGTAGTTTTGACTTTAAAATCCAGTTTCATTAGTCTTTCGGTTGGTTCCTTTTATTTCACTGCTGTTCTGATTGGCGGTGTAGGATCTGCTTCTCTTGGGGTCTTTCCTTTTTCAGTTTGTGCATTTCTGTGAATACCTGCGGCAACAGATATAAAAAGCTGGTAGCATTGTCGTTGTTGTCTTATTTTCACTTGAAGTTTCAACATTGATACTGCTCTATGTCAGGTGTTTCACTTGGAGCACCACCATTTTTAAGAATGGTGGTGTTCGGTTTACTTAAGTGTGGCTAGATGAGTGCATAGGGGAGGATGAATTCACTCTTTTCTTGCCCTACTTGCGCTGCAAATCTAGTAAATCCGTTACTTTTCAGAGTTGCTGCAATCAGGTTATTAGATGGATCGTTCTCCACGCTCAGAGGAACAATTCTATTTTGGCACTCTTTCTGTTCCTCGATATCTTAGCTACTGTACTTATTCCTTTCTTCGTGGCGTGTGACTGCACGTGTGATTGGCTCGTGTGTGCAGAAAGATAGAGAGATCGACAGATAGATAGAGGGAGAGAGAGAGAGAGAGAGAGAGAGAGAGAGAGAGAGAGAGAGAGAAGGAAGGGGAAAAATAATGGAGATATGGAAGGAGAGACAGGGAAACAAATGGAGGAGGGAGAGAGCAAGTGGAGAGGAGAGTAAAGGAAGATAAGAGGGGAGAGCGGAGAGTAAGTTGAGACACATAGAAGAAAGCAAGTGAAGAAAGAAAGAAAGAGAGAGAGAGAGAGAGAGAGAGAGAGACTCGAAATACTGAGCAAACTGAAGAGAAGGGGAAGACAGAATTTTAAACGTATATTGATTGAACTGCTCTTGTTATGGTATGCATATAAGCATAAATAAGATATTTATAACGAGTTTTTATTTAAGCATAAACCTGGGATGTAGCCATGATAAAGCGCACTCTAGCAGCATATACAAGCTTAATTAATTTGTCAATTAAGTATTAGTATTGACAAGTTTTCTTTCATGAATATTAATCTCTTTTCAATTTCTTCAATTAAGTGATAATTGAAAATGACAACTGTAGAAGAAAAGTTTAACTGTGTATTATGAAGTTGTCGCGGAAATATTTGTGAGATAGGAATTTACTTTTGATTGAGAAAAGATACGCCACAAAGAAATCTTTTCTACTCTAGGCACAAGGCCCGAAATTCTGGGGGAGGGGACCGGTCGATTAGATCGACCCCAGTATGCAACTGGTACTTAATTTATCGACCGCGAAAGGATGAAAGTCAAAGTCGACCTCGGTGGAATTTGAACTCAGAATGTAAAGACAGACAAAATACTGCTAAGCATTTCGCCCGGCATGCTAACGTTTCTGCCAGCTCGCCGTCTTACACCACAAAGAAATCGAGACAAAACTGAAGACTGAGTTTCAAAGCATCATCTGATTAGGTCTCTTATGAATCTTTTTTATCTTTCACTTGTTTCATCCATTAAACTGCAGCCATGCTGGGGCAACACCTTGAAGAATTTTTAGTCGAATGAATCGACCCCAGTACCGAGCTTCTTTTTAAGGCTGGTACTTATTCTACCAGTCTCTTTTGCCGAAACGCTAAGTTACGTGGGACGTAAACATACTAACAGCGGTTGTTAAGGAGTGGTGGGGGACAAACATAGACACACAGACACAGACATACAGACACACGCACACACACACACACGCACACACGCACGCACGCACACACACAAACACACACACACACACACACACACACACGCGCGCGCGCACACACACGCGCGCGCACACGCGCACACACGATAGGCTTTTGTCAGTCTCCGACTATCGAATCTACTCACTAGGCTTAGTCCAATATGCGTGTATATATATATATATATATATATATATATATATATATATATATATATATATATATGTATTTATATATATACATGGGTGTGTTGTGTGTGTAATTGTATGCATCAGTGTATGTATGTGTGCACACGGGCATGTACATACATGTGTAATATATGAATTCAAACACATCTATGCCATAAAAATATATCAAGATTTTCGCAAGTAATTATATTCATAAATAAATAAATGTTTAAAGCTTAAATGTCTATAATCAACGTAAATAGTAGTTTACATTAGAGCAATGAAAGAAATTTGATTTAATGAATCTATGTAAACATTGCTGTAAATCTGCAAATTATAGTTCCCTTGAGTGTGATGAGGTAATTTTAATAACAGCAAAGTGATGACGAGAATACGGAGACATAATATAAAGTGCAGCAGAGCAAGAAATATAATTGTATACCAATGAAGAAAGGTCATATTCTAAGTTTAGATGACGAAATAACGGGAGTTGTTCGTCAGATCATGGAATGAAATGCGTTGCGGTTATTTATTTGGATTCTTGTATTTTGTATTCGAATCCCGCCGAGGTCAACTTTATCATTTATTTTTCTGGGTCGATAAAATAAAGTACCAGAAAAAACAGTGGAATTGGTAGATTCACTAACGTTGGACAGATGTCTTGTGGTATTTGTTTCGGCTGTTTGTGTTGTGAGTTCAAATCTCGCCTTGGCTACTTGTGTCGCAGATTTAATCCGTCACTCGGTTTGGCAGCACCACCTGGTCCTTGGGTGCATTTCGTGGGGGTTCATTCCAGTTTGGTTAGGTCTCCAGTTTGAGGACGCTTTTCTCTTTTCATACAAGCAGTTGGCACTGCTTTTCTCCCTGACTCAAAACATAATAAAATACTTAATTCCAATTAATTCTGAATTATTCTGAAAATCCAAGTTTACAAAAAGTTTTAAGCATACGTGTTGTACATCGCAAGCATTACTTCAAGTACACAATTGTCAAAATAGTAGGTGCCACTGTTTTTAACGTTTGTTTGCTTGATTGAATGTTTGATATTTCTGAAATTATAGAAACCAGGGAATCTAAGCCTTTTCTATTTCTGATTTGCATAAAATAAAAGTAATTTTGTTTTGTATTTCGAAATTTTGTTTTGTGGGAAAGTTATTTTAATTTAAGCATATAGTCCAGCTCTATCTCTGTTCAATATATCACATGATGAGGAAACTACGGTTTGTATGATAAATCAGATTCACTTTACGAAATACAAAACATAACAGAAAGACCACTACACTTGCTCCCTGTCCAGAAAGTTCAGCAGGTGACATAATCTCTACCTATTACTGCGCATCATTAACCACGAGGGGTTGTCACAGTGAACGTTAATAGTGGATGGATCTTCTGACGAAAGAAACATATATGCAAAGACAACAGTTCTAATCTATTCAGTATTGCCCCGGAAAAGAACCCCTATCACAAAAGTGGGTTACTTAGGGCACTAACAAAATTTTCTTTTCGTTCGCCATCGATATCCGATTTTCAAGGAATCACTTCTGAGCGTCTTATTTCTGAGTATCACCTTGTCACCGATTCACATGGAGGCCTGGACCAAAACAAACCCAAAACATTTTACTGGTCGATTCCACAGTTCAGTTGATTGTCAATTGCAAATATATGGAGCGCTGATCACTCCTTGGAAAACTTTCAGAAAAATAGTATTGCAAACTATATTTCTATTTATCACACATCAACCAACTACATAACACACATAGAGCATTCATTTAAAAGGCACACACACCAGCACCAAGGCTCATTCAATAACCGATTCCTGAAGACTACTGTATCAATTTCAAATTCTATTTTGAGGAGAAGAGATTAAGCAGAGCCCACCAAAATCACTAGAATTAATTGGAATACTTTGAGGACTGAAATACTGAGATGTTGGACATACTGAGAAATTTTAACATTGTTTATTTGCATCCATTAAAATCCTAAACAAAAGAGAACAGCTTATTTCCACCGGGTGACACATATTCTAATTCTCCTTCGTGAACATAAAAAAAAAACAGACCCTTCTCACGTATGGTGAATAGCAATTCACGTCTGATAGTGTGCCGAGCGCAATTTCACTAATTCAGTTGTTATCAGCCATTTCATCACATCTACTAATGTGTACAGTCGACCAAAAAGGGGAAGTGAACAAAACCTTGGTTAAGATTCATAATCATATGTTCTAGAGGCGAGCCAGATTGGAAATAATTTTGTGTCTTGAGGTTGTGTGGGTGGGATCAATGCGAATAAAAATGAAGCCACCACAATACAAGAATATGGAAATAGCATGCGTTGTCAATGACTGAGAACTCTATTATTCATATTTTAGGACAAAGTATTGTAAATTGTGATTCCCGTAATCAAAATCGACTGCAAATTGGCAATCAGTTAACTGGTTTGAAAGCGTACTTAATATATTTTATATTTGAAAGAAAATGTTTTCTTGTTCACATAAATAGGTTAGAATCCATCCTCGAGCAAAGACTTTTGAACGCAGTGTGTCCTTCGTCTGAAGGCATTTATAAAAGTCAATCAATTTTCCCCTCTTTTGTGCTTTCCTTTTAACAAGTTGTTTGACTGCAGATCAATAACCTGTATTTGAAGATCTGAAGATCGGAATTTCCTTGACAATACAGCCAAATGGATTTTGAAAGAGTTTTAATGCTTTCGCCTTTTCATAGAGATTTGAAAAAGCTGTCGAAATTTTAGCTTTAGACTGGTGAGAATGTCTTGTGAATATTCGAAAGGAAATAGAATATTTTTCTTTTTCGTTGCATTTTTCCCAGCCGAGAAAGTGATTGAAGTTACTTATTGTGAGCTGGAGGTGAAAATGATTAATTCATATCGAAAAGCTTTACTGCAGTGAATACGTCACATAAATGCAGTGTTGCCTTGTCATCTATAATTGAACTCAGTAAGATACATCATTAAATCAACAGTTTGTTGTAACGGCTGAACACTGTTTTTCTCATTAAAATTTGTCAATCTTTATCTAAAAATAAAAATCGTGAGATTTGAAAGTGATGCTAATAGAATGCATGCCACTGAATAAACACTGCTGATAGACGTGTTAAAATATCCTTTTAGATAAAATCAATGGGTTGATTGTAGTTTTAGGAACCAACCAGTGTGCTTGTTTTCCTGAAATGACAAGTTAACACACTTTGTTCCACTTACCCTTCTTAGAATAAAGGGTGAGGGTAAAGACTCCTTCGGTCATGAATGACTAAGGGATTGCACCTAGAAAGTTCCATTCCTAGGCACAAATCCAGGCAAAGTTGTTTACGGAAAACCAGCAGTAGCCCATGCATACCATCCTCCCCTCTCCACGTCACTGATGTTATCCAATGAAAAGGCAAAGACTGATACAGCTTGACACCAGTGACGTCGCAACTCATTTCTATAGCTGAGCGAACTGGAGCAAGGTGAAACAAAGTGACATGCTCAAGAACACAAAACACGGCCCGGTCTCTGAATCGAGCTCACTAACGCTCCAACGCTCTCGCCACTGAGCCATAACCTTAGCTATATTATGACAGAATCCGAGACTCTGTCAATCTATGCAGCTCTAATAATTTAGGAATGTACAAATGTATCTCTCTACATCGTACACTTCTTTTATTAAGTGCACAACATCTTACGTTTTCTTTTGTATAAATACGAAACTGAATTTTTTTTAAAGGATTCTGCAAAAATAAACATTTTGCTCTATTTTTCGATACTGAATCTTATTGTTTACTAACTAAAGATAGAAAAGGAGAATAAAGAATTTTCGTTTGTAACGTCACATATGCAACAAAATTGGTGGCCAAATTGAAATTAAGCTCGTTAACTTCATTGAAATGAGGCTGCGGGTCGTAGTTTGTCGAACCCTGTCATATATGATTAAAATATATCCAGCCATGTACGTTTTTAGCAGAAGTGTGTACCACAAAATAAAAAGAAAATTTATATATATATATATATATATATATATATATATATATATATATATATATATGTATATCTTATATATATATATATATATGCATACGTATATCGTATATTTAATTACATACTGGTATATATATATATATATATATATATATATATATATATATATATATATATATATATATATATATATATATATATATACATATATATATACATACATATATATATATATATACATATATATAATATATATATACATACACACACACACACACACACACACACACACACACACACACACACACACACATATATATATATATATACATACACACACACACACACAAATCTCTCTCTCTCTCTCTCTCTCATACATACATATACATGCGCACTACGCATTTCTATCTAATTAATAAATATGCATACGTACATCGTATATTTAATTACACACTGGTATATATATATATATATATATATATATATATATATATATATATATATATATATATATATATATATATATATATATTTATATGTATGTATATATATGTATGTATGTATGTATGTATCTCTGTGTGTGTGTATGTGTGCGCTTATGCATACCAATAATTGCAAACGTATATACATGCGTTTATACACAATGCAAATTCAAGCACTTGAATGAAAATACAAGCACTAATAAAAATACGCACACCGTTATATGTATACAAACATACTCATACGCAAACATATATGCATGTATATATATATGCATATGCATATACATACACAAACTCACACATATATACCTCTACATGTATGCATACATACATACATATATATATATATTTACATATATGCATACATGCATATATATATGTGTATATATGTATATATGTATATATATATATATGTGTATATATATATATATATATATATATATATGCATACCTACGTGTATATATATGTAAATACAAAATATGTGCATGTGTATGTGTGTGTGTGTGCACTGGAAACGTAATTATACTATAATATTGTTGACGGTGGTGTAGACAGGAAAGCTATTTTAATCTAGAAGTTGAGGATTGTATTTTCTATAAATTCGGTCAGTATAATAGCTGCATCACTGCAAACAACACTTGTGCAAGTTCCATTGTGTGTCGTAGATATTAGATTAGTTCGCTTCAGTTGGGAATATAGTAAGTTCAAAAGAAGCGTCCTAATTATAAATCTTGTTATATTCATATGATTAATGTTTAGAACGATCCTCTCCCTTCTATTATCTTTCAAAGACAAAATGCAAGAGGAAAAGAAAGGGAGGCGACTTCTTTATTAAACGTTCTATTGAGAAGCTACAATAGCTAGGAAGATGTCAATATTTTTAGTGAACCTCCTTTCATCTTACCGGAGTCGGTAAAGTAAAGAAGAAGATAAAAAGTATCTACACACGCACACACACACGAACTTCAATCAATCTAATACACCCTTCACCTATATTTGTTGTTTTGTTCCGATGTTAGAAATCAAATAGACTTCACTTTAGTTTATCTAAAATTTTAATTTCTTTAAAATTTGCGCTCCACCCCACGTCAGTTAAGTGACTGTAAATTGTGTCTCTGAAAATCATTCTTTCAGTTCAAGTCATGGGTAAATCCTATTAATGGATTCTAACCTTTTCAAGGTTTTGGGTAATCTACAAAGTGTCTACGAACACTTCGAACTACAATCTATATATTCTTTTGATTAATTTTTTTGTAACTGCTTCGAGCAGAAAATATCTGGGTGTATCAATGCTTACTTTTCAAGGTGTAAAAAAAAAGAAAGAAATAATCAAAATTTCTCATTTGAATAAGACTTCTCTATCACGTGTTTACTTGTGAAGAAGGATTCGAAACTAAGCCGCAAGCTCAGAATAAATTATAGAAATGATTTTCACCATAATCCTTTCTACTAAAGGTACAAGGCCCGAAATTTTTGGGGAGGGGACTAGTCGTTTACATCAACCCCACTGTTGCGCTGGTACTTAATTTATCGACCCCGAAAGGATAAGTCGACCTCTGCGGAATTTGAACTCAAAATGTCGCAAAGGGCGAAATACTGTTAAGCATTTAGTCCAGCGTGCTAACGATACTGCTAGCACATCGCCTTAATAATTTTCATCATAATAAGAATACTTTTTCTAACTTTAAAACAAAAGCTTATGCTTTAAAGTGTGTGTTTGGGGTGGACGGATGAATATTAAATAACCAGGCAGCCTCAAGGTGGTTGCTCGAACCACTAGAAATGAGATTCATATCTTCCTCATATCATACCCAAATATCTTTAAAAATAAGGGATACATTACATGATGCAACCCTATATACATTAGGCTGGAAGAAAAATCGTACCTAAATATCTTAAAAGAAAGAGGGTCGTATTAGACGATGTGATTCTATATACCTTATGTAAAAAAAATCATACCCAAATATCTTTATAGAAGAAGGAACCTATTAGACAATGTTACCCTATATACATTATATCAGAGGAAACGGCAGAATGATTGGTAATAACTTTGTTTGATCAGGGCTGACTTTGGGCGAAAGAAAATCAACTACAGTTAATCGTTATAAAACTACGTCATTTCTGTTATCTTTTGCTAGAAAATTATTTCTAGACTCTGCATTTGATGGAAGTTTTAACGATAAAATTCTTCAAAATTCTTTGATATTACAACTGTTGATGTATTTCGGTTTGATAATATCCTGTATATTTTAATGAGGATAATACTTTATACAGGTACAGTGTAAATAGTTTTTTGCAAAAATATACTTCCTAATAATGTTATGTGGCAATTATCGAATGGCGTCTACATTAAACCGTTAAATTGTCGCAGCACCACTGAAGACTCCAGCTTCATATAGCGTATTTTGAGAAAATATATCTGACGAATCTACAAGTATGGCTGAAGATGGCACTTCAAGCTAGTAAATTGTACAATGCTATCACTGCTTAGAATGGCGAGTTGCATCTATTTATTGCGAGTTAGACCGGTGTATTTAAGAGTTAAAGATCTTGGAAATAAGAACAATGCAATACTCGCCGACCTCTCAGTTGGCTGTTGTGTTTTTATTTGATGGGTCTGGAGGAAGGGAGAATGCTCATGGACTTTGCAGCCCCCTTCAAGACTGGTGAGTTTGATGTCATTAACGTTCCTGTTGAACCTTTGTGAGTCAATACATGAAGGAAAAAAAAGAGCTGGGAAAAACCCCCCAGAGAGTGGCCATTTTAGGAAAGAAAGACTGG
>NC_142928.1:89165201-89177701 GCF_046866305.1 Octopus bimaculoides
AACACATAGGAAACGGAAAGCCACTTGGAATATCCCTTCATCAGCTGTCTCAATTCTATCTAGACGTTTCGAAGACAAGACAGAACGTACTCTAGAATAGTCTCTTCCTGGGTAGTGGATCAACCCACTACACAGAGGATTCCAAGGTGGCAAACACAAACCAAGACAGGAAAAAATGAACAGTGAAAACAACATTCAAAAGCCGTACGGCCAAACGCAAATCTGAGGTAGAACGCTAGTAGTTCGTCTTGCCTTCACAGCGGCTGGAGTGAAAAGAAAGTTGACCACAGGTCACACGAGAGCAGAGAGGATGGTGGAGGGAGGAAGTGGAACAAGGAGGAAGGGACAGAAGCAGTGAAGTAGAGGCCAGGACAGAAGGGTAGATAGGAAGATAGAGGAAGACAGATAGATAAATAGATAGAGAGGATGGTGGAGGGAGGAAGTGGAACAAGGAGGAAGGGACAGAAGGGTATAGCAGTGAAGTAGAGGCCAGGACAGAGGTATAGATAGAAAGATGGAGGAATATATATATATATATACCGGAGTAAGCACATAAATATGCAACAAGGTGGAAAAAAGAGTACTCAAATGGAGTTTTCTCAAAAAAATATACCTATCCCTTATTTCTGCTGCTTTTAAATAAAGCATATTACTTTACCTCTGGTATTTGAGTACTCGTTTTCCCACCTTGTTGCACATTTATGTGCTTACTCCGGTGTAACCCGCTCCTCTTTTAGAAAGTTTGAGCGACTCTACACAAGTAGGAAGATACAGCTGAAAAGATGGAACTTTACCCATTGGAGTTTTCTAAAAAAAATATACCTATCCTTATTTCTGCTGCTTTTAAATAATATATATATATATATATATATATATATATGCACATACATACATACATACACACATACATACACACAGATACACACACACATACATATGATGTGCGTGTCTGAGAGAGAGAGGGGGAGAGAGAGAGAGGGGAGGAGAGAGAGAGATAGACTAAGAGAGTAACTTGAGAGAAAATAAAAAGTGAAGAAATAAAGATAGGAAATCTGAGGCTTACACAATGTGTAACTTGACAAAAAGCTGAAGGTTCGGAGTTTTTATATTTTGATGTGTTAAGACACTTAGCTTCACCTTTGCATATGTAGCATCTACAATGTGGTGACGTCCACCACTGTCAGCGGTGCTAGATTTATAAAAACCGATGACTGTTTCTTTGGCTTGTATTATCGAATTGAATTGCACTCGTGGGAAAGTTATCCGCGATCAAGTAAGACATACAGACATCAATCAATCACACGCTTAATTCCATAGGAAATGGAATTAAGCGACGCCTCAATCGAGTCCTGAAGCTTCCGAATGATTTGCGATAGTATGGGATTAGGAATCTGTAAATTCTTTCCTTTTCTCAACGTTATTAGTGATACAACCGAACTGTTTCCGACTACTTGCAATCAAAATGGCGTCACCAATTTAATTTGTTGAGAAATAACTGTACCACTAAAACATCCAATATTTTAAGATACACAAGGGAACCGCTATTGCTCAACTTGCTAGAAACAACAACCAAATCGGTCTCAAACTACTTTAATGTCTTAAAAGAGGAAGAACACAGTGACCACTGTAGATCTGGATATATATAAATTACATAAAAATACCAGAATAAACACATTTGGTCATAAGTCTGCCCGGTGTGGACTGGTTACGAATTAAACAACATGTACAAAAACGATTCATTCGCAAAAACGATTTATTTCTTTTGATTTATTTATCCTGAGCGAATATTTAATTTCAGTAATGCCAGCTAATAGGAGACGCGTGGCTTAGTGGTTAGGGTGTCAGCATCATGATCGTAAGTTTGTGGTTTCGATTCCTGGACCGGGCGACGCGTTGTGTTCTTGAGCAAAACACTTCTTTTCACGTGGCTCCAGTCCACTCAGCTGGCAAAAATGAGTAACGCTGCGATGGATTGGCATCCCGTCCAGCTAGGGAACACATACGCCATAGAAACCGGGGAAACCGGGCCCATGAATCTCGCTAGGCTTTAAAAAGGGCGCATTTATTATTTTATTTAATGCCAGCTAATATACGTATATATACGTATGAGTGTGTGTCTGATGCTGAAAAGTTTCTGGCTTTAAGAGTATCGCGAAAGGCCTTGTTGGAATCCCAAACTTCCGATTTTTTTTACAGGGTTTAGAAAAACTGAAGGGCCACTGCAATAAGTGTGTGACTCTGAGAAAGGAATATGTTGAGTACAATCATAATTGATAGATCCTCCTGTATTTTCTTTTACCCAAAGTCAGGAACTTTTCAGTACCCATTCGAGCTGGGGAGGGAAGTTTCTGTGTAGTCGCTTCACCTTATTAATGTAATAATAGCTAAATCACTTGGGTGTAAAACTCTCTATTTCTTTAAAAGGAAGATCACATATTTAAGTCAGTATGCTCCTGAAATGAAAACAATATAGTCTAAAATACTAACCAAAACGATTATTTGAGCAGATAACATTGGTTTCAAATTTTGACACAAGTCCAGCAAGTTCGGTGGGTGGGGTAACCGGTACTTATTTTATCGAACTCGAAAAGATAAAAGGCAAAGTCAACCCCGGTGGCATTTGAATTCAGAACGTAAAGACGGAAAAAATGCCGCTAAGCATTTTGTGCGGCGGGCTAACGATTCGGCCAGCTCATCGCATTATTTGAGCAGATAATATTATTGCATAGAACTACTCTATCAGATCAGATTGGGTCTGCTATGGCTTGGTACCTTGTACCATGTTCTCAAAAATTGTATTAAGCGCCCAAGAAGTTGCACGTGGACGGAGGCACCTTTCGGCTCTTGCACCCTTGCCCAAGTGGAATATCAAAGATAGATGTTCGTTTAGATCAAAGCTTCAAACCACTAAACATTCTCAAATAGTCGCCAGACTTACTTTGGCGTAGTGCTTTATAACGGCAGATCAGTCCTACCAAACGTGGTTCAATTCCTGCAGGTGATTCTGTTCACTTTTTCACCTCTTATAAAGCAGGGTATATTTATCCAATATTTCATAAGTTATTTATATATAACTTCATTTGCACTTTTAACTTCTCAAAAAAAAAATCATTTTCATATTTATGTATGTACGTACACAAACGTATATGTATGTATGAGCGCGTTTTTATATATACATATATATATATATATATATATATATATATATATATATATATGTATGTGCTCATGAGTGCTTATATATGGCTAATAACGTGGTTTAAGGGGATTCATTTTTAATTATTCAGAACCATCCGATTCTCGTTTTATATAAGTAATCATAGTTTTTTTAAACGTCAATTTGATAAGTATCTCAACATAAAATCTTCTTTAGTATTCTCGACCAAGAAAGGTTTGTATGTATGTATATATGTATGTAAGTATGTATGTATGTATGTATGTGTGTGTGTGTGTGTGTGTGTGTGTGTGTGTGTGTGTGTGTGTGTGTGTGTGGAGGGTAGTTTCCGTTGGACATCCTGCTATCAAAGGACGGATGAACTCAGAAATTTAACGGCGATCTAACAGCAAGAAGTGAGAGGCCTCCTAGTCTTTTGTTTAGACGGCTCGCCAAGGGAAAGAGATTTAAAAATAACACCTACCTCATTGCGAAACCGGAGATCTTGCTCTTCCTTGGACCATTTGGCTTTGAAAGTGAGGATCTAAGGGTATTGTGCAAGCTGTTATTAACACAAAATTTTAGCAAGAGCATTGCTGACAGCCATTGTCTTTAACAATTAGGATAAGACAATTTATCCGTGATAGTCATACCTGTCTACAAGTTGATAACCACCATGTATGTATGTATGTATGTATGTATGTATGTATGTATGTATGTATGTATGTATGTATGTATGGATGGATGGATGGATAGATGGACGAATGAATGGCTATATGTATTTGTATATTATATACCACACACACTTAATGAAGTCAATTCAAGTAATGACATTTTGAATGCATTTAGTATGCGAGTTTCAGATCGTTGCATAGTAGATAAAAAGGAATTTATCTTGTTCAACATCTTCAGTTTAGACATTTCAAGACATTTTAAAATGTAAGTAGTGCGGTAGAATTCGCCAAACACACAGGCACACACACACACACACACATACACACACACACACGCACACACACACACACACGCACACACACACGCACTTGCGTGCACACTCGCGCGGACTCACAAACACGTATATCGTGAGGGATTGAATGTACGTGTATGGCGAGAGAAAGTGACAGACACAAAGAGATATATGTTCCTCAAGAAAACGAACTCTTTTTTGTGTTGTTCTCATAACCATGATCCATAATAAGAGTCACTATTAAAATTATTTAGTAATTGTGTATGGCAGTAGTTACTACATATGCATTCATATCCATCTGCATACATGCGTGCTATCCCTAGCAATATTATTTGTATCCATCCATCCATCCATCCATCCATCCATCCATTCGTTTATACATAAAACAAGCAAACACACATACACATATTTGAACGTCAAATTATCCATCGTTACATACATGTATGTTGAATGCGTGTATTTTTACATTTCAGAGCCAAATTGGTATGGTAACAGTTTGGTACGAAATGTCGATTCTAATGTTAGCGCAAAGCTAAGAGAATTAATATTTCGTACAAGATATATTACGGCATACGTAAGCCAAGATTTATGGTCATCAATCACTTCAGACGTTCGTAATCAACGAACTATACATAGAATATTGTTAGACTATTCTAATCTAAGCATTCCACCTCTATAAAACATTGTAAAGTATTAAGTTCTTAAATATATTAAAATATTATCTACACGATTGTCACAAATGGGAATTACAGCTAATATTCTACGTCTGTTTCATATCAGAGACTACTGGGCGGCCTCTTTATATATATATATGCATATATATATATATATATATATATATATATATATATATATATATATATATATATATATGTATACACGCTCGCGCGTGTATGTGTGTGTGTGTGTGTGTGTGTATGTGTGTGTGTGTGTGTGTGTGTGTGTGTGTGTGTGTGTGTGTGTGTGTGCGTGTGTGTCTGTAAAACAGGCAAGTGAAAAGAGAGAGAAAGGATGTTGTAGAGGCAGAAATAATGAGTACTTGTGAAAAATGCTGCATTGGCTTATAACAATACCGTAAACGGTGGAAGAAAGGTACAAAATCGAAATCAGAAAAGTTGCGAGAACATTACTTTCTCCCTCTCTTTTTCTCTGACCTTAGAACTATTGTTGTCCACTACTCGGTTTCCCTATCCTTTTTCTGCTCGAACGTTCCTCCCTTTCTTTCTCACCCTCTCTCCGTTTTTATCGTCTCCAACATTCCACCTCTCTTTCTACCCACATGTTCCATCTTCCTTTGTCACTCTTCCAATATTACACTACCACTTTTACCTCTTGTCACTTCCTACCTTTCTTCTGCCACTCTTTTATGGATCTTTTCTGTTTGGCGGCTGGTTTTCAATTTCTTCAATTTTTATTCCAAATAATTTCGTATTTGATGTCTTGGTGTAGTTTTGTATGGTAATCATTGACAGGAAATTCATTTTCGCCATAAATCTATAAAGAGGTAATAGATTTTAAAGTCTGCAAATTTTGGGTAATTTTAGCTAATCGAGAGCCACAGACCTACAGCTGCCTGTTTCCATAGTAACAAGTCAAGCTGTTACGGAGTTGCTTACGTACGTGATCATTTTTCGCTTATCAAATGCTTATAACACAGGTGGTCTTGAGATGTACTAAAAATAATAGTTAAATAGGCCTTAAATCACGTGCCAAAGTTATATTTTGCTTTTATATAATCGTATCAATTCCCGTGTGTAGAATACAAATTCGCAAAAACTTTCTGAAAATACCAAAAATTAAAAAAAGTTATAGTGGGTTATATAGCATGCGTAAAGCAGAATTCCGCCAATATTTCATTTATTTACAGTTGACAACACATGAAGTCACGCACAAAATGACGGCTTTCAAATCCTGTTTTCTGACTGGGTAAAAATGATCAAAATTTAAACCGTTAACTTATCTAAAAAATTGTTCTGGAAAAAAGTGAATTATCTCATGAGATTCAGCGTAGAAAATTACATCAATAACACCAAATTTTAAGATTTTTACTAAATTTCCACAGGTGCAGCTAAACAGAAAAGATACCTCTTATTTTTTTGCTTGGGATTAATCTTTTACTTGTTTTAGTCAATTGACTACGGCCATATTGGAGCACCGCCTTGATGGATTTTAGTGATTCTCAACCATTTAAAAAATTATCTATAGACCCCTTTGATTCCTATTTTACTTGGATGGGCCCTCATAGAATTCAATATTTAAAAAATCTTTAAGGCGGTGAGATGGCAGAAACGTTAGTGCGCTGGGCGAAATGCTTAGCGGTATTTCGTCTGTCTTTACGTTTTGAGTTCAAGTTCGAGGTCGACTTTGCCTTTCATCCTTTCGGGGTCGATAAATTAAGTACCAGTTGCGTACTGGGGTTGATCTAATCGACTGGCTTCTTCACCAAAAATTTCGGGCCTTGTACCAAGAGTAGAAAACAATATTTAAATTTTTTTATTTCATATTAAAATCAAATGTTAGAAATTATTCTTTTATTTGTTTTAGTCACTTGACTGCAGCCATGCTGAAGTACCACCTTAAAGGGTTTTAGTCGATCAAATCGATTCCAGGAGTTTTTTTAATGCGTAATTCTTATTCTATCGATCTCTTTTGCCGAACCGCTTAAGTTACGGGGATGTAAACACAACATCACTAGTTGTCAAGCGGTGATGGGGACACACACACAGACACAAAGACACACACACGCACAGAGACACACACACACACGCGTACACACACATACATACGCACACACATACATACGCACACACATGTATATATATATATATATATATATATATATGACAGGCTTCTTTCAGTTTCCGTCTACCAAATCACCTCACAAGGCTTTGGTCGGCCCGAGGATATAGAAGAAGATACTTGTCCAAGGCACCACGCAGTGGTATTGAACCTGGAACCATGTGGTTGGGAAGCAGATTCTTACTCGTCAACCTTTTGATTCTTCTTTATCGCTTCTTCGTTGCAGCAGCTTTCTACTTTTCTCCAGCCCTTTTTCGTTCCGTACCATTGCAAATTGATAAGAGTGGTACTGCTGGGGAAGGTTGATCCCAAACCATTCATTTCTGAGATCGAAAATGTTATCTTCAACATCTTTGAAGCATCGATTGGTGACGCATTGATTCTTCTGCTACTGATTCTTCTGCTGTCTTCTTTTTGTTTTCTGTTTATCTTAACTCCTTCAGTGAGCAAACCCGCAAGTGGATTTTGCTGTCACATCATATAATAGCTGGGCTTTCAGCTCTGCACCGCCTATGAAAAACGTTGTCAACTCGAAAATACATGATTCTCTTAAAATTCTTTCAAAACTGAAATATTACAAATTGAACAGAATCTTTATTCTCAGATTCTAGTCTCCTCCCTGTACAATATTGTTGATCATGAATAACACCTATAGTAAAACGACCAACTTGCTGTTAATTGAGGCCAGTGGGTGAGATTTGGAACAGCTTTTTTAAAATAAAGAATAATAACGCAAACAACATCAACATCATCATCATCATCATCAACAATAATAATTCTTTCTGCTAAAGACACAAGGCCTGAAATTTTGAGGTAGGGGATAAGTCGATTACATCGACCCCAATGCGTAACTGGTACTTATTTCATCGACCCCGAAAGGATGAAAGACAAAATCGACCTCAGCGGAATTTGAATTCAGAACATAGCGACGGGCGAAATACCGCCAAGCATTTCGTCGAGCGTGCTAACGATTCTGCCAGCTCGCCACTTTTCAACAACAATAATAATACGAAATTGAATGGAAAGAACCTGAGTACCGCCATAAAATTCTGGGATGTGCCGGTTATTAGATATAGTGCAGCTATTTTGTATTTGATTAAAGAGGACAGAGACGTTGTATAGGTAACGCGAAAGAAAATGGTTGACAATATTGCATGGCGCCCAAAGGCATATGTTACAGAAGAGAAAGCGAAAAAAGATACTTAAAACATACGAGGGAGAAAAGTTCTTGGGTTCGATGGTGTTCCGGGATTCTGGCATAAAAATGTTGCAAGCATGCACAGCTATATATAATAGTTTCTTATTGATTAGATAGAAAATGAAACATCAACACGGATGGCGGAAAGGAGAGTGTTGATAATGAAAAAAAGTGAGGTGAAGTCAGTAATTATAGGCCCAGGAAATTGCTAACTGGTTTCAGTGCAGATAGATTGTATAACTTTCTGGTGAAGGAGAAACTATTACTAGAAGAGTTACAGAGATAGATGTAGAAAGAAGTAAAAGAAAACTGCTGATCTATTGTAAACGATCTAATGTATATCTATGTTAGTAAGTATATAACAAATGAGAGAAACATGAAATGGAATTCATGAAATTCTTTTTTAATCACAACAATCATTTCGACCCATCTTACATCAATCCCTCGTGGGTGAGATATTATACATCTGATTATGGTGCATCCTTTGCTGTAGATGTGTCTTGTCAGACGACTGCTCAAAAGGTACCTCGCTCAATAAACTCGGTTTCGCTTGTTTCGATTATATAATATATCATTATTTGACTGTAGATGGTATTCTATAGGCTTCGTGGTTTCGCATGACATGGGATGAATACAGTTTATTAACGTATTCTTTTGTAATCTATCCAAACAACGGCTAAGTTCTTTCTTATACCTACTTACTAACATAACTGTGCGAATTTGATGAAGAGGGCACTCGGTCAGAGAGCAAATACAGAATAAATGGAAAAGTAGACGAAAGTTTAAGCCATCACCTAAGTGAGGGAAGTAAGCTAACACAAAAAGAGTATTAACACAAGCTTGACTGTGCCGGTAAAAGATCCGAGCACATGATTCAGAACTTCAGGGAATAGAGATGGACAATTCTGCGGTCTATTAAGAATTTACACCGATTTAATTTAAGATTTAACCGGCAACAGCAGCAAAAACAACTGCTGCTTCTTCTACTACTACTACTACTACTACTACTACTACTACTACTACTACTACTACTACTACTACTACTACTACTGCTACTACTACAAACAACAATGGACAAGGTGGCAGGATAAACAAGTGTTTATTCAATTTCAAGGATTTTCCAAGTTTCGCACTTGCTATGTTTAAGAAGATACTGCAACATAATCAACAAAATCAGAAACCGTGTATTGGGGATATGGGTAGATAACTGCGTCACCACTGTCGTCACTGCCACCGTCACCACCACCACTGTTACTACTTTAACGCTTCCACAGCAGCGAGAGGCCGTAACATTAGCAACATTAGCAATACTATCATTACCACAACAACAGCTAAATATATCATCACGTTTCAAAGAGGTACAACTGGAGTGATACACATCCATTTCTGCAACGACGTTGAAAGATTACCTGTAAAGATGCACATGCAAAGGAACTTATTAAAAAAAACAGCTTTACTGATATTGAGAGAGAGAGAGAGAGAGAGAGAGAGAGAGAGAGAGAGAGAGAGAGAGAGAGAGAGAGAGAAACATTCTTACTCAGAATTTGTTAATCTTGAACAGTTTTTAAACGTTAGACATATTTCTAATTCCAAAACATTTTCGTTAACGTTGGACAACCATGTGAGTTCTGAATATTTTCTAAGTATGTTTTTCATTGAATATTCTTATTAATCTTGTATAATTTTTGTTATTCAAGAAAGTCCTTATTGACCTCGAGATCTTCTATGCCCGTTTCAAGAAATGAAACTCCCGATGTATTTTCACACCATGAATAACGATGATGATGACGACGACGACGACAATGATGATGATGACGATAATAGTGCTATTGATGACGATGACGATTTTGTTGAAAGCAAAACATCTAAATAAATTCCAAGACCACGATATTTATACATATACATTTATACACACACATACATAGCTATATGTGCACAAACACTCATATGTATACGTATAGATACGCTCACGCATACATATACATACACGTGTTTACACATATATGCACACCTACGTAGTTACTTTGTGTCTGCCTAAGCAAACCATTAATGCTCGTTGTCTTAACATATAACTGTTCACACTAAAATGTAATTTCCGCTGCGATTCCCAGAGAACTCAATTCAAAGACAAATCATCAAAGAAACACCGCCGTTCTTTCGCTGTTCCAGGAAAGAATTGTCTCTAGATCATTATTGCTAATTCAATTATTCAGAAATCATAACAACTATAACTCGAAATGATCTAGAATTCATCTTCCTTTATCAAAATCGATACCCAACCATTATTTACTGAAATTCAAGAGGGAAAGAATGAAGTTTGTCAACGGTTGCAATATATAGAGGCTGCTGATGATAGCGATGTTATTAATGTAGTGGTTGTAGTTATGATCGCAGCTGTTAATGTTTTGGTGCACAGTCCATCGACGAAGTGTTTACGAAAGTAACCATGAGATAGTACAATGCAATGCAGTGTATTGTTGTGTAATAAAGTATTAGTTCAATGCAATAATGAAACCGAGATACCTCACGTAAAAACCTACACTACCACCATGGGCATAAACCTCAAAAACACCTCTAACAGAGCCATGTAAATCTTGTCTCCTTCAAATGCACAAAGTCAAAATGATTGCTCAAAGCATGAAAGCACTTTTGTTATCTACCACCCTCAATTCATGAACAACGCATAAAAAAAAACCTTCAACGTGGCAATAAATGGTATGCCTTTCAATGACGCTTCTAACCAGCCTTCAAGTGTTCCCTCTCCCCACAAGTGAATGAAGCGGGTATGGATAGTAGACGGGGCTTAGACATCGTTCGCCTGAGGGATCGAGAACGAAACGTCTTGAGACATCGACAGTTGTCACAATTTACGCAGAAGCCGCTATCTTAAAATTTTCTTTCTGTTTTTCTAGCTTGTCAGAGTAGAAAGTATTCAAGTAGCTATTACTATCAATGTATAACAGTTGGGTACGCTTGCCTTGTACCAACTGTCTCATTGTTTTTGTTTCTGTGGCTATTCGGAAGTCAAAAGGACTTGTACTTTTCCTGACCGCGTTATTCCTCGTGATTTCTGCATTCTCAGCATGCCTATTTTTCACGGCAAAACTGATAAGAGCCAGGGAGCAATGTCACCACAAATGTTACGCTACAAAGTCGACAACGAGTCAGGTATCAGTGTCATTGCTAATGTCTCTGATATATTTGTGTTGTCCCAGTAAATGTATTATGTTATGAGCCAATGGGAGGTATGCTTAGTATTATCACCGTTTCGTCCATATCATCCTTGGTCTTGAAGAAAAGGTTAATATTTCTCTTTATTTTGGTGTGCTCGATGGAAACTGTCTTTTCATATAACAACTAGGGGCTTTTTCAATATTTCCTTTCACAACAATTGAAAAAAAGACCTCAATTTGCGAAGTAAAGGTAGGTTACTCTCATCCTTCGCCACCCCGGGATAAGAACCTCTGGCACAGAAAGTATTTGATTTAGACACATATTTGCACTACGCCACCCTTTTCTCTGCTAGTTCATTCATTAGCAAAAACTCCTTGTTGTTGGGAACAGAAATAAAAGAGGAATTTTTGTTGATGTTATTTTCTCCTTTAGTTTTCTGGGCGAACTGTGTATGTCATAGTGCAAAATGTATTTTCCAGTGTCTTCCTGTATAAATTTTGAAGTGCAAATATCTGTTATTGCGTTCGCATGACATTTGTTTCAATTTTTCTTTTTGTAATTTTTAAATCGCGTACTGTCTTAGTCGCCGTATTTGAAATGTCTAACGACAAAAAAAGGATAGAAAATGTCACCCCCCAACAAAAACAAGACAGAGAGAAAGTCACGTCTAAAATTTATTCAATTTAGTAATTTTTTAAAATCAAACGAGTGATAGGTAACGCACCTTACCAAAGTAGAAATAATAATAATGATAATAATAATAATAATAATAATAGTCCAACACCATAACCACTATACTATACACCTCCAATTATATATATATATATATATATATATATATATATATATATATATATATATATATATATATATATATATATATATATATATATATATATATATATATATATATATATATATATATATATATATATAATGAATAACAAAGTTGTATAAGTGTCAATTCATTACGGTCTATTGTCTGAGTGTGCAAATAATTACGTCCTAACAAGGTGCCTCAATTTAAGTACCTAATTCAACTGAATCTAAATTACATTTTATATATATATATATATATATATATATATATATATATATATATATATATATATATATATATATATATATATATATATATATATGTCTATCTATCTATCTATCTATCTATCTATCTATCTATCTATCTATCTATCTATCTATCTATCTAT
>NC_142928.1:89180201-89182701 GCF_046866305.1 Octopus bimaculoides
TTTCAATATCAGTGAAGAATGCCACTGGAAAAGAAGATATAAGATTTGCCAGGTTTTTCTCTCTCACCAAGGTCATCAGCTGTCGAGCGCCGACGAAGGGAAATAACCCTGAAATCCGGATACGTTCGTGCTGCTGGCCGTGGTGAGAGGGATAACTCCCTTGGCAAACAGGACACAGTCGTGTGTCGATAAGCCAGCTGGAGGAGATGTCCTCCTGGGGCTAAAAGCAACAGTAACATCCACCCCTAGGGGTCAGCCACACTTAAGTGGCAATATACTACACTTTATCGTGCAGTTACTGTTAATACTTCATTTAGAGAATTAACATTGCTTATATATGTATATATATATATATATATATATATATATATATATATATATATATATATATATATATATATATATATATATATATATATATATATATATATATATATATATATATATATATATATATATATATATATATATATATATATATAGGCTTAGGAGTGGCTGTGTGGTAAGTAGGTTGCTTACCAACCACATGGTTCCGGGTTCAGTCTCACTGCGTGACACCTTGGGCAAGTGTCTTCTACTATAGCCTCAGGTCGACCAAAGCCTTGTGAGTGGATTTGGTAGACGGAAACTGAAAGAAGCCCGTCGTATATATGTATATATATATATATATATATATATATATATATATATATATATATATATATATATATATATATATATATATATATATATATATATATGTGTGTGTGTGTGTGTGTGTGTGTATAAGTTTGTATTTCTGTGTTTGTCCCCCCAACATCGCTTGACAACCGATGCTGGTGTGTTTACGTCCCCGTAACTCAGCGGTTCGGCAAAAAAAGACAGGTAGAATAAGTACTAGGCTTACAAAGAATAAGTCCTGGGGTCGATTTGCTCGACTAAAGGCTGTGCTCCAGCGTGGCCACAGTCAAATGACTGAAACAAATGTGTGTGTGTTTAACATCTTGACTTTCATCTTTCATCATGATGTCTGTCTAGGGACTGGGGGACTGTAGTTTCGATAGAGGTCTACGGAAGTTCGAGTGTCGTGTCAAAGTGAACAAGAAATGACCAATATATTGGCTGTCGTTTAAATATATTATTTCGTATATGTGGAAAAAGTGGTATTATAAGCACCTTGTTTCTGGCATGCTTCACGCAGTGTGATAATAATGACACACCATTGTTGAATTGAACTATCGTGTTAGGTAGTTTAGCTACAGAGCTAAAAGGAACACAGTTACGTTTCGACGTATTTTTCATCTCTCTGTCTTCAATCTGCAATAGAAAAAGCAATTAGAACAGCTTCCAGTACTAATCTTAGTTATTCCCCGGTGGGAAAGTTAAACGAGAACGAGAATACACTATTCCCTCACGGCTATCTATCTATGTATCTATCTATGTATGTATGTATCTCTCTCTCTCTCTCTCTCTCTCTCTCTCTCTCTATCTATCTATCTGTAAATACACACACACACACATATACATATATATATATGTACATACATGCATGTACATGTATACACACATATACGTATATATATACACGCACATACATACATACATACATACATACATACATACACACATACACGCACACACACACATACACACACACACATATATATAGAGAGAGAGAGAGTAAAAGGGAAAGAGTGAGAGAGAGGGAGAGGGAGAGAGGAGAAGAGAGTGAGATAGAGAAAATTTACCATCACGAAATACTTAAGCCGAATAAACACCAGTTATCTTTAATTGCTTTTATATCTTGTTCGCTTCCTCAGCAGCAATAGTGTTTGCGAGACTGCTAAGCTATTAAATCCTCTTGCTTAACCTCAAGAGGACAGAGGGCGCTGGCAAATGGAACTTTCTTCCCATTTATGTTTACAAACCGTTATGACTGTGGACAGTAATGTCTTGCTAGTGTTCTTGCATAGTTGGTTAGTTACCACATTTAATTATAAAATTGCATCAGTAAAATATCACATATAGACTCTATACGTTTTTTCAATTTGTTTCTCTTATAGTATATATATATATGTGTGTGTGTGTGTTTGTGTGTGTGTGTGTGTGTGTGTGTGTGTGTGTGTGTGTGTGTGTGTGTGCACGCGCGTGTGTCTATGTATTTGCTCATCGATCAGGATAGATAGTCAAATGATTCTTGAATCATGAATAACGCTATCGATTTTTGCGAATGTGTTTACTTAGTTTTAGACAGTTTTGTTTTAAGAAGATACAATTAAGAAAACTATATTATTCTTTTATGACTATCTTATTCTTCTGTTCTTTTCTATTAAGAATAGAATAAAAACATATTAAAATTGTGTAAATAAAAAAAAATATTTCCGTAAACGTAGCAATAAAATGTGAGAAACATTTAAATATATGAATAAATTCATATAAGGTATTGCATATATCTAGCAATGATCTTAACAGGCGATCGACTTGAAAATCAGCGATACATCAGGAGGATATCATGTCTTTA
>NC_142928.1:89190201-89207701 GCF_046866305.1 Octopus bimaculoides
AACATAACGGCAGATAAAATACCGCTAAGTATTTCGCCCGGCGCGCTAACGATTCTGCCAGCTCGCCGACATTATCTATCTATCTATCTATCTATCTATCTATCTATCTATCTATCTATCTATCTATCTATCTATCTACACACACACACAACCAACAAATATATACACACATACATATATATATGCTAATAATAATTGGTGCACTTGGATTTTTGAGTAAATGTCTAAGCAACACTCTGAATGAGCAGGGATATTAGAAAATGAAATAACGAGCTAATTCGCACATTAAAAATATAATTTGTAAGCGAAATGGTTAAAATATGCAAGGCTTTTATCAAATTCAAAATCTGAATTTGTTGTTTTTTATCTACATTCCAACAATGGAGCTTTGTATTTTGGTTAGAAACCAGTTTCTTCCTTTCAAGAAAGATTTCAAGTAGTCAAAGTAGAAGAGAACATATATATTGGGTTGTCCGGAAAGTTCGCGCCGATTTATAGTAGGTTACCTTTCGATTTATTTGCCATGAAACCACCTCGATTCTTGGAAGAGAGTATTTTCAAGTTAAAAGAAAGATGGAGACGCATTGTGCAACAAAATGGTTCATATTTGGTTGATTAAAAATGTACTGGCAAATATTTATTGACCTTTTTCTTTCCTTTTAAAATCGGTACGAACTTTCCGGACAACCCAATATATTTATATACACATGCATACATCACTGAAAACTATCACTGACCTTTGCCCATGCAAAATGTCAGCAATGCTCATGCATGAGGTTATTGCACCAGCAGTGGGCTTTACCCAGGTTTGTGCCTGCAGTTTCCATGCTTTCCGCGGCGCCTTCTTACTCGACCGGACAATAGAAAGTCGCCCCGCCGGCGATTTCTCAACCTAAAATTTTAGGTCTAATAAGGCTTACACAACACAACACAAACCCTGTCCACCCTACTGACGTGATCCAGAGACAAACCAGAGCAAGATATGCAGTGCCAATATGAGTCGCAGGCTCAGGAATGTGGGAGCGCCATGATCTCTACTGCAAGCAAAAATTCCTTAAAAATATTCAGTGCCATTCTCTGCATATCTAGTTTTATACCAGAGTAACCTTCTCCTAGAAACATGCTGTAACAAAAGCAAAGGGGCGCCCGCAACCATTGGTTCTTCAGCACGATGGACACCAACCCAAAATTTCGGAGGGTCTGAGTTATTACTAGATAGTCGTTGAATCTACACTAGGTTCATCCGTTCTATATACACATACATACATACATACATATATCCATCCATCCCTCCATCCCTCCATCCATCCATCCATACATACATACATACATATATACCTATATACATACATACATACATACATACACATGCACACACACACACGTACACATACACACACACACACACACACACACACACACACACACACACACACACACACACACACACACACACACACACACACACACACTTGTAACATACGCAGTAGACATAAAACAAGACAGATTTAACTATTTCCTCTGCAGATCGAAAGGATGGTGAATAGCCTTGATCGATTTTCGAACCTTATTGGTTCTTAATACATTTGTCGATATCGATTTGACCAAATCCCAAAGATACAAGTAGCTACTCTGTCTAAGTTTCTAAGCTGTACTTCTAAGTTTCTAAGCTGTACTAAATTTCTAAGCCGTACTTAGAAGTTTAATCTCGCTAAGTTTAATGTAAATAAATGTAAACAAATGTTTTTATCTCTCCATAGGTAGAGAAATATCGAGATTGTTATGACTAGATTCATCTCTATTTAGCGACTCATCGGAAAGCTAGTGCCACAATCTTTCCACACACGGAGTGACTGACAGCTTATATATATATATATATATATATATATATATATATATATTATATACAAACTGTAATTTTTTGTATAATTATATATTGTTAATATAACAATAAATAAAAACAGGCTAGAGTTATGTAGCCATTCTTACCATAATTTGTATATATATATATATATATATATCGCTTGTAACGCACATGGTAATTATTGAGGGGAGATAGTGAACTGACGGGCCTATGTAGATTCGGAGGTGCTGGTAATATTGTGTTGATGCTTGGTAGAGCATGCATAGTTGCCTGCATCTTCAGACCTGCAACTAGAATATCATACTGATGACGGAAATGATTAGCTAAGACTAGTTAGTTTCGTTGTTTTTCTTCTTGTTTTGTCTTTGTGAGTTATAAGTACTACTATTTGTTGGAGTTTTAGCACTTTAGCTGCTATTTCTGAACTTCGGTATGTGGTGTACCAACTGTTGCTGATCCCTTAACTATATATATATATATATATATATATATATATATATATATATATATATATATATATATATATATATATATATATATATATATATATGCATACGCACACGCGTATATATAGACATAGTATATGTATACTGTTAGCAACTAATTTGAAAAAAGCTTTACTTTTGATAAATATTATAAAATCTAATGTAATAATTTCTTTTTATTCATTTTCCAGTAACATCAAAGATTATATATATTAAATGTATTGTGGCCTATCCTTGGATTTAATACCGAATAAATTTACATTTTTACATATTAAACAAGTGAAAATAAATGTAAACATAATGCGTACACGTATGAGTTAAGAGAGATTGAATTTACAAAAGAAGTAGAAAAGAAGTTATTAAGAACGGTGTAGTGCCAAGCAAGATAAAAGAGAAGAAATAAGAGACCGCAGACGAGCCAATGAAAAATCCGAGGTAAATGACGGACTCTCTACGCGGTCACTCGACACGCTAGAAATAGCAGCCAAATTTCTTCAAGTCATATCTTACCGCCTTAAAAAAGAATTACTCATCGGTTAAGGATCTCCCGGATGCACAGTACTTGAGAGAAGAATGGCATAGTTACGGTGGGAGCACATTTGAACATGTCAACTTAATCAAAGACAGACAACATTGAAAGCAAAGAAGGATATAAAATTCAACGAGGGGTCCTTTACAAGATAAGAAATGAACTACGATTCGTTGTGTGGTTACTCGACACGTGGTAGCATGGCATGAGTCATAGTAACATAATTAGCTTAAACTCGCAATTTGCAGTCTTTGGAAAAGGAAGGGCAGAATATAGTTGGGAACTTAAATATCCGAAGAAAAGGGAGCATAGCCACCGCTGGTACACCTTTAATCGTAGATCTGCTTGATAAAAGACGACTAGGAGTTAAATATCAACAGTAACAACAGTGTATAGCACGTAAGGACAAAACCGATGTAACTTCAGAAGTTTTACTGGTTAAATAGCCCATATCCACGATATACTGGAAAGTAAACGTAATATTATGTTTGATAAAACATTTTGAGTAAATAAACAGAGACTCTTCATGAAAGTTAATCAGTTGGCAAACATGCAACTGAAGACATTAGAATACCTGCAGTCCAAAAGTCCTTATCTCATGGGACTTGCAAGCACCTTAAATGGTTCTTTTAATAGTTTTATCAAAAGAAGAAGGGCAGAACGCCTGTGAACTTCAGCAGTAGACTTTGTAGTATGCGAGTGAGGAAGAAACCACAGAATATATAAGTTGTTCTATTAAGAAGTTGAGCATCAAAACATCGAGTTACCTCAAACCAGGGAGCAAGCTTCAATGCATCACTGCCATGGATTAAGTCTACAACTCACGGTAGCTGTCTCGTATCTTAGCGTTCTGCGATCCCACACTTGATCAGAGCTAAGCACCTGACTACGGAACTACAAATGTCAATGAAAGCTAGTTGCAATGAGTGGAAGAAAATTTTGGCTGTCTGCTTGCTAAGTCGAATAAGGAAGATGTGGAAGAGTTGAGATGTTCTGAGCAGGTATCGCCAAGCTTTTGGCAAAATTTGATGCTCAACATTCAGCTCGTGTTCATTAACACTCACTCACTCTCATACTTATTCACAACGCCCCACCCCATCCCAGACACATCCAAATCTCTTATATATAGAATCCCACTGCACAATACAGCCTAAGATCAGTTTGAAAATCGTCACCGACGAATGCGAGAAAGTTCTCCAGAAAAAGTTAACAAGGAATTTTTTAAAAATCTTCCCACCGAAGTTAAAGAATTTAGTATATATATATATATATATATATATATATATATATATATATATATATATATATATATATATATATATATTGAAGAAAAACAACAAAAATGCATTAGGTTATAGCAGTACGTACGTTTCGTACAAACTTCATTTATTTATGTAGTGAAAACACCACATAAGATGTCTAATGAAAATGTACTCCTCAGCTGCATAATGGAAGTTCATTTCAGAAAGTCTGTTGATTAACAACCTAGTCAAGATGGTATTTTCTTCATCTCCTACTCTTGCATTTGCACACATCTACAAAATGACTTTCTAGAAACTAACAACTGTAAGTGTAGGTGCTATGGGTTATTTCCCTTGAGTGTTTAAAAAAATGCTGTGCAGGTGGTATGGGTTATTTCTCTTGGGTGTTTAAAAAAAATTAGTTATATGAGGTAGATATAAAAATCCCTCCCAGGGGCCGTATCATCAATTTTTTCAACAATCTAAGTATGTCAGGAGGTTTCCAGGCATGAGTTCGACTCACGTGTCAAGTTTCATCAAAATCAATAAAAGGATGTAGGAGGAGGAGTTAGCTAACAACGCCACAAACAAACACACACCAATTTTCCACATATGTAGTAGATGTTATATATATCATTTATATATAAATTTATCTGTTTTTATTTTTCTTCTCTCTTCGTGTATTCTTTCTGTAGAAGAAAGAGTAAGCTTGAAACATAAAAGACCTTTCCTTCAATTTTCCCTGAGCGTAAACCTAATACAATATGTTTGGTTTTTTTAACGTCATCTTCATGTTTTACTTATACTTTATTTTTATACATTTACTCTAATGTGTAATAATGTATTTGTTTGCCCAAATAAATTACACTTCATGTTTGAAGCTCTGATGAAACAGTAAGGTGTTACTCAGGTACTGAACCACGATTCACCACATCCTATACTGGAAACAGCTGTAAGCTAATGCAGTTCATAAGATAATCGTTTATTCTTTTGTCAGATTCCCCCTCCTATATATATATATATATATATATATATATATATATATATATACACACACACGCACATATATATATACATACACACACATATAAAATATGTGCGTGTGCCTGCGCGTACCTGTGTGTGCCTGTGTACATGTGTGTGTGTGAGTGCGTGTGTGTCCATGCGCACACACGCGTGTCTGTTAATGCAATCGTGCGCTTGCTTTGTTTTGCTACTAGACAAACGTCTCGTTTGCTAATTGGAAACAGGGTGAAAGATAAATTCTCTATCGATGTATCATGAAAACAACAAACTTCTGCCCAACTGGAAATTATAGACTTTAAAGTTAACTACAGGTTCTTTAGACAGGAGTATGTTCTCGTTTTCGAAAATAACAACATATATGTACATTCCAGTTTAATTATTTTTCTCTGTCATGTATACATACATACATATATACTTACATAATACATATATATATATATGTATATATATTTACATTTGTATGTACATGTATATATATATGTGTGTGTGCGTGTGCGTGTGCGTGTGCGTATATGTGTGTGATTGTGTTTGCGGGTGTTCGTCTGTGCGTTTGTGTGTGTATGTCTATATATATGTATACATATACATATGTAAATATGCATATAAATATTTATATGTATGTATATATATATATATGTGTGTATATGTATATGTACGTATGCATTTATTCACACACATAAATACACACTTATACATATAAAGACTGAGTAAGTGAGAGAGAGAGAGAGAGAGAAATATGTATATGTTCAAAATTAGAACGTGAGATCAGTGCAAATTTGATGTATAAATGAGTGTGTTTATTAAGCCGCAGGCATTCAGTGTTATCATTATTCTACTTTCCTGAGTTGCAAAAACTCAATAACAATAACTGTATACATACAAACATACATAAACACACACACACATATATATGTATGTATATATATATATATATATATATATATATATATATATATATATATATATATATATATATATATATATATATATATATATATATGTGTGTGTGTGTGTGTGTGTGTGTGTGTATATATCATTCAACCACGGTAGTTGTTGAATATATTCTTAAGTCCATCATTTTGTCAATCGCAGCAGCTCCCAAACTTCACCACTAATTCAGTTCTCAACTAAATTGCAAACTTTGGCATAAATAGTTTGAGATTTTGTTCAGTAGGAAAAAGTTACATAAAAGTACCTGCGACCTCAAGTGGGGAGGGGGACAGTAAGGCAGATATTCATCTTCAATTAGTATAAATTTTTAAATTTTAAATTAAAAGTATACTTTTCTTAGGCTTAAATGATAGAAAAATGCATGAGGAATTCAGAATCGTTAGTCGCGTTGAACAAAAGTTAGTAGAAAAGAGTTATGAGGTAAAATGTTACGAAATTTCATGTCAGTAAGTAAGGACGTAAAGGAGTAACGCTTCAGTAATAAAAATAAAGAATATATTTCTAAAATGAATGCTTTCTTTCTAAGGTGATGAGCTGGCAGAAACGTTTACGTACCGACCGAAATCCTTAACGATGTTTCGTTCGTCTTCACGCTTTTGAGTTCAAATTTCGTCGAGGTCGACTTTGATGTACAGATTATTTAATTAATTTTCAAACTTCAGATACTAATAGAATATGTCACATAGAACAGGGTTTATTCTTAATGTTTTTGACATTTTAGAAGCGGTATTTCGTCTGTCTTTACGTTCTGAGTTCAAATTCCACCGAGGTCCACTTTGCTTTTCATCCATTTCGGATCTATTCAATTAAACGTACAGATTATTTAATTATTTTTTTAAAAACTAAACACTTTCAAACTTCCGATACTGGTAGAAAGTGTCACATAGAACAGGGTTTACTCTTAACGTTTTTGACAAAAAATTAAATTGTAGAAGTTATTTCGTCAGAAGTTACAGAGTGACAATGGACAAATTCGTGTTTGATAAGTGCCAATACACGAAACTCTCAGCTTTTGACTTACTCTCTAACTTCTGCCGATGATATATATACATATTACATATATGTGTAAAAACATTTCATCACGCAATCGAACCAATGAAAGAGCCTCTACCTGGTCACTCGACACGCTAAAAATAGCAGCCAAAATATCCCCCTACCTAAATCACACGCCCATTGTATGTAATGTCATAGATTTTCCTAAAAAGACGGTTTACTTCTATATATATATATATATATATATATATATATATATATATATATATATATATATATATATATATATATATATATATATATATATATAAAAGGATTGTCGCCGGGACACGAAAGTGGCTCAGGGGCAGACACCCATTAAAAACAGTAGTCCTGCTCAGCAGGAGAAAAAAATGAGGAGACGGTAGCCTCAACAGAAAGAGGAAAAAAGAGAAAGGCGGGCATTAATAGTAGCCCACCGAAACCTCAAACAAATGTAGAGCTGGAAGAGGGATTGAGTCCCCCGAGTAGTCCGGAGGACTCGTCCTCTCCCACCGGAAAAAAAGAAAAAGAAAAAAGAAAAGGTGCCAACGGATGTTGAACCACCGCCAGTGGGAATTGTGCCGCCGACGGTGGAAAAGTCTATCTCTTTACCGGAGGAAGAAGAATCGTTGGTTTTCTTCTACAGAGGAGAGGGGGGGGGAGATAGAAAAGGAGTTAGAAAAATATCCTAAGGGAGCAACCATGGCCTGCATGCGGGATCCCGAATGGCCTCCGCGGATAGCTGTGGAGGCCTTAATGTGGGACACAGTACAGGAGCTATATGACTTCAGAGAAATGTTTTACGTGGTGCCTGGCGACGCCGACACGCCACTCGACGTGTGCCTAGAGAAAGCGTGGGCGTTGATGGGAATCGGACACACAAGTGATGAGGAGGGTTATGCATGAAAGGCGAAAATGCTTCAGTGATATATATCATGAACAATATGAACATTTGTAAGAGGCTTCTTGCATCATATAAGAGAACAATGTTTTCGGGGATCAAGCAATCGGCGGGTGTTGCTGTTTCCCCCCATTTATTCATTATTATCACTTTCATTACACATACCATTACGTCTTTGTCCAGCCCGCAGCTTCTTTCTTTTTTTCCCTTTTCTTCTATGTAAGGCCGTCATGGCCAATAAAATGAAATAAGAAGCTTGTTTCCCAACCACATGGTTCCGAGTTTGGTCCCACTACGTGACATCTTGGGCAACTGAAAGAAGCCTGTCGTATATGTATATATGTATATACGTATATGTGTATGTCTTTGTATCTGTGTTTGTCCCCCAGCCATCGCTTGTTAACCGATTTTGGTGTATTTAAGTCCCCCTAACTTAGCGGTTCAGCAATTAGTACTACGTTTATAAAGAATATGTCCTAGGGTCGATTTCTTCGACTAAAAAACGCCTTAAGGCGGTGCTCTAGCATGAACGAGGTCAAAAATCACTGAAACAAGTGAAAGAATAAAAGAATATATTTAAATATATACTAGGGTTGTTCATTAAAGATTTCCCCTGACCCACTTTCGTTTACTGCAGGAAACGGAACTTGTATAGGTACAATCATACATGTCTCTGCATGTCGCATTCTAAATTGTAGCTTTTCACAAGTATTTGTTTGTCTTTTACGGCTGCTGAAATGGACTAAGGTGTTATAATGGAGGCAGTTGAATGCAGATCAGTGATCATGTTCTTATACTTGAAAAGAGGTGCACCAAAAGGGACTTTCAATGAAATGAAAGACGTTTATGGTGACGATGCTCCATCATACGACGTACTCAAGCACTGGCATCGCCAGTTCAAATGTAGTCGGACATCGGTGGAAACTGCTCCTGTACCTGGACGAGCCCATCTGCCATTGATGATGACACGATCCGTAACGTGAAAGTCGTCATTTTAGAGGATCTCCGCGTAACTATTCGGCAAGTAGCCTAAGAAGTGAAGATAAGCGTAGGATCCATAGAAAAAATTCATTCATGACCATTTACACACGCGGAGCTTACCTGCATAATGTATTCCCCGGATGCTCACACCTTTTCAGAAGTAGGAACGAGTTAATTGCTCCTAGTCTCTTTTGGCAATGTACCAAGAAAACGAGGAGGACTTTTTCGGCAGACTTATGACACAGGATGAAACATGGGTCCATCACTATGATCCTGAGGCTAAAGTACAGTCGACACAATGGAAGCACGATAACTCACCACTTCCAAAGGAGACGTGTGTCCAACCCTTAGCAGGCAAGGTGATGCTTACAGTCTTTTGAGACTAGTGCGGAGTAGTTATGATGGGTTTTCTGGCAAAAGGCACCATAATTGACGGGGTATATTATGCTTCTCTGTTGCAGAAACTGCGGGACACCATCAAAGCAGTGAGGCGTGGTGTACTGACCCAAAGAGTCCGCCTCCTCTAAAACGACGCCCCAGTTCACGATGTGCATCTTTCCCAGATGAAAGCACAGTCCTGCGGCTATGAAACCCTCCCTCATCCCTCTTACTCTTCCGATCTCGCACCATCTGATTTCCATCTCTTTCCAATCACGAAGTCTTTTTTGAAGGGGAGGCACTTTTAGCATGATAATGAACTTATTTCCGAGGTAAAGTCTCGGCTCCAGACGCAACCTACCGACTTCTATAGACGAGGTCTTCACAGCTGTATAAAACGATGGAAGCAGTGTGTCAACAATGGTGGTGGCTATGTAGAAAAAGACTAATAATTATGCCAAGTTCCGTTTATCCCAGCACTTGGGAAGTGGGTCAGAGAAAATATTTAATGTGTTAATCTTTAATGAACACCCATCGTATGTATATTGTATGTGTAAAGGTTGTCGTCGACTCACGACCATAATTGGTTCCAACTGACTGGTCGTAAGTCGATTTGGTCGTAAGTCGGTCTATAAGCCTACATAGCTTTGTTTTATATTTTTATATTCTTAAGGTATATTCTCAGGTAAAAGTCACACACAGCATTTTGTATTATATTATTATACTGGCATTAGTCAAAAATTTCGGAGTCTCAAGCAGTCGCACTATAAACAAATACGGGGTTGCCTCGATGTTTCCGCGACAGGATAGTCATCCAACACAGTGGCGATCGATAACCAAACTTAGGGGAAACGTTTGTTAACTGACATCATTTGTAGAGGGGTTAATTTCTATGAAATTAAATCCATTAGATTTCAACTGGACTATTTATTATTGTTGCCGGTATCTGGCACGCCAATCGTCGTAAAGTCGATCGGTCGTAAGTCGGATAGGCCGTAAGTCGACAACGACCTGTATATGTATGTATGTATGTATGTATGTATGTATGTATGTATCTATCTATCTATCTATCTATCTATCTATCTATGTGTAAACTGAAAACTGCTTCTGTTTCAATATCATCCTATGCAGCTGATATAACCCTTTATTCCTACCTAAATTTTGGCTTTCGATCTTCTAGCACGCACAGGGTCTTTCTGCTAAAGGATTAAACTGTATGCCGCCCATGCTTAGACCCATTTACAAACATGCTTTTCTCTTTCTCGCCTCTTCTAAAAGTTTACGCATTCTAGATACTGGATTATATAGTTTTCCGAATTATTCCTTCACAGAACTGCATCCTTCTAGAATTTCCCCTACCATCCATGCTTTTGCTAATTTAGAGAAACTGAACATCAACTATATGAATCTCACTTGTCTGCAGAAATCAAGGGTACTGCTTCTTCATCTGGCTAATAAATATCAGTCTGTGCGCGAGTGTAAAATTGTTGGCTCTGTTGAGTCTGCCAGTGGCATTTTTCTCAAAGTTGAAAAGTCAATTCCGCTTAATTGCATACCTGATAATTGCATAATTCGGTTAATTACATAACTTTGAAAAACTCCGAGCCATTTAGCATCAAATTGATGTAAAATTGACCGGTTAATTGCAAAAGCAAATAACATCAATTTTGGTTAATGTATATATTTTTTCTAATTTTGAGTAAATAATTGCGAAATGTAGCATAAAATTGAACATTTATTTGATGTGATATGAATAAGTGATTCAGAAAGCTTCTGTATTCATGAAAAGTTAAAATTACAATAGTCAGTATTTCATGTTTATAAATGACCGAAAACGAAAGAATGAAGTATTGAAGTTACTCGTACCATTTCAATGAATTAAAAAATATAAGTGTTCGAATTCCAGTGTATTTTGATTTTGTCTTCGTGTTATAGAATTCTTCACAAAACGTAGAAGCAGAAACACATTTTCTTCTTATTTTATTATACAATTCATATAAATATAACGAAGTCACAGAAACTTACTGCTGAAAACATATTGAAATCTCTTTACTTATCGTCTGCAATGTAAATTCGGTTAACTGTATACTCTAACAACTTGCATAAGAATCTAAATCACCGAGAATATTCAATTAAGTGAAATCGACTCTATAACTACTTGAAATAAGTATGTTATTTTCCTAGAAGTGTAAAGCAATGTGATGTACGATACTTTATTATGTTTTCAAAAAAGTATGTTGCATTTAGATTTTCTACTTTCTGGCGGTGCTAAAAATTGACTGTGTGCATGGAGCTCACTAAAGCCAAACAAGTATTTAAAAAAAAAGTTATGACCTTATGCCACTTGAAAGTGTTAAGTATAATGAATAAAATGGAATTAGATATTGAATCTAGAATATTAAGATGGTTGATCTTCGAGATAACTGATTTGATGACTTCTATTTAAAAGAAATCTGTTGTTATAAAATGATGTGATAATCACGTCACAAAATGCCAAAGGGATCTGTATGAAAAAAGGCTCGTTTGCAGATTATATCTGGTCGTAACATTTTCATTAGTACATGGATATGATTCACTTGTTTAAACAGACCCTCAATTGTTTTCCCTTCGTGATACAGAAGTCTATACTTGATGCTCTAACACTCTTCAGACATTATATTACAGTTATTGATAGAGCCAGTCAGAGTGCCTCACACTGTGGCTTGACCAGCTAGAAATAGCAGTGAAATCTCTCTCATAACCAACTATATCATCTTAAAATATTTAAGAAGAGCACATGAGATATGTAATTCTCAGGTTGAATAAAGATGGGATATTCATTGCTAGAATATCCTTAACCATAAATGCGCTTGATCAGGACTGGTTTGGGGTTAGAACAATAACAACTTAAAAATTACAGATTAATGGTGTACCAGGGAAGCAGATCCATTTAGCATATACACTTTCGAGGAAATACTTACACAACATTTTCCTTAAATACCACAAGATATCTATCTATCTATCTATCTATCTATCTATCTATCTATCTATCTATCTATCTATCTATCTATCTGTCTGTCTGTCTGTCTGTCTGTCTGTCTGTCTGTCTACCCCCCCCCCCCCGCATATATACATACACACAAGTACATTGGAAAATATTCATTTCAGAGATTCGTGACTAGAAATGATTCGAAGTCTCGTTTTGTGAGATTCTCAGTCCCAAATTCTATTCGAAGTCATCGTAAAAGAAAAGTATTTCAATTCTTCAAATTTATGCATAAATATTGGATTTTCCCCTAATAACTGCGGTGAAATTTTGACATTATGTTTATGAAGAGATGCCTTTTCCAGTACGCTACGAGTGATTACTACTATGAAGTAGCAGCTTGAAACCAATATCTACACCCGAAAGAATATATCAAAAACAGCTTGTGTAATTTGTATGGATTAAAACTAAAATATTGAATACTCGTGAGACACCCTCACAATGTAGAATTCCAGGGTAACAGTTACCCTGTGTGCAGACTCTAACACTTCTCCTTCTCTATTTTTTTCAATTTCTAATCTACTAACATTCTATGACAAAAAAGAAAGAAAAAACGCACATTCCATGAATTTCTTCCAGAGTGTATTTTATTTTCCATTCATAAGAAATGTTTAATTAATAAATCTCAGGTTATGTCATGCTGTTGGTTTCTAAAAGGAATGAAATAGTGCTTTACAAGAAGAAATGAAAAGGAATGAAATAGTGCTTTACAAGCAGTTTTAAGAACTTCGCAATAAGTAAACAGAAAAAAATTAACATGTGTATTCTATGCATTGTGTCACCATACAATTCTTTAATTTCAAATTTAAATTTTTAATATTGTGAAGAAATGATTATTTCCTTTGTAATAACTGCCCATTAGGGAACAGCACGAATTTTAATACTACTTGTTCTGATGAATGGCTTAGTCCTGCCAACCGTTTGTACATCGTTAAACTTCTGGCAAGTCCGTACATTAGCGTTATACAGGAAATATTTTCCAAAACCCAATGTAAACCTGAGAGTTTGTTCTATTTCTTTAATTATCAGAATCCTGTTGAAACTCAACTAATTTGTAACGATAATATTGAAGAAATTATCAAAATTCATGATCACGAAGCCGTTCTCCTTACCTTTGTAAATTTAGTAGATACTACTTACCAGTCATATGTTACAAGACCTGGTAGAACTGTAAAGCCTCAAATCAGTTCACATAATTACCTTTAAATGAATGTTTTGCTCTGATTTAATGGATATGTATTGCATTTAAATGTAGTGTGCCAAATCAATGGATTAATATTTGTTTGATCTTTGATCACGCAGTCAATATTATGTGTTAGAAGTAGTGATAATTATATTTGCTGATGATTTGATGCAGTAATTTGTTTAAACTTTCATGATAAAATTGGACCAGTGTAATTAAAATATTAAGCTTCCCTTGAATTTCACTTTGAAAGAATTTTCTAGATATGTATAATTCTTTAATGCCAGAATTGGGTACTGAAGATATTTGATACTTGATGTTTTCCAAAAAAGAAAGACGCAATGTTTTGGAATTACACATTTATTTTGGAATGATTGTTCCTAATTAGCGATTCAGTGCATGCACAGTTTATATTTTGTATAGTGGACTCCTCTGTCGTAAAAGACAGCTGAAGGTCACGCAACTTCTAGATGAACAACTTGTTCCGATAGTTTGTTTATAATGATCAAATGTTTGTGCTTTTATTCCCTTCTGATAGTAATATATTTTGTATATATTACCATTAAAAGGAAACTAAAAATATATTACGAGAAGCTATCTGTATCATATTTTCATTATTTACGTATCCCATATGGAAAGACCTATACATCAGAATCGTCTTAATGTGATCATGTGACTTATCTTGTAATACGCATCAGTGTAGCTTCAATAATATCCTTCAAATTAAATAATATTCATTATAAATCATTTATCAGTTTTATAACTTCCATACAGAGTGAGAATTCGAATAATTTGATTATATTCTGGGCAGGTTCTGCTACACTATGTCTTTTCTTTTTCTCCAACAACTGCAATTCACATAGTCATATTCGGCCAATCAAGGTTCCCAAAGCAATGCGTTCTAATATGACACATTCTAGTCATCTTAGCTCTGAAATAATTATGAACTTAATTCCAAATTAACTGCTGTTGATTATATATTTGTATAGACATCTTATTGATTTATTTTCAAAGTGACGTCTAAATAAAAGAAAGCAAGAAGATCTTTTCTTCTCTTTCATACCTTCAACGAATAATGCATATACAGAGCAATATATCTGTAGCAATACAGGTATTTAATGCATATAAATGGTTTTTACATTAGCAAACCCCCACCGCCCACATTTATAGTAGGTATAGTCGATTAAGTTGACTCTAGTATATGACATATATTATTTAACCAACATTGGCATAATGAATGGCAAACTTGACTTTGGAGGTGTGAATGTAACTCCTGTGAATTTAACTCGTTTTTACCACTCTACCACAAAGAAAATTATCGTATTAAATATAAATAGTACACTGATCTTTATCTTCAGAGTTTCGCAACTAGTCAAGTACACACGGTGCTTGGCTGTTATTGAAACTGTTTAAATATCATTGGTTTTGACCAGCCAGTTTTAGATATTACGCAGAACCTGCTGTAAGTTAGCAGGAACTTCGCATACATTTTACTTTAGCGTACAGTGATTAACTTAAAATTTCTTTGGAATATAACTAGGAGAAGTATGGGCAGCCATTGATTAAACTAAGCTCAATACTTTACATAAAGCCTTTAAATAGTGTCCTAAGTATAAAATGATTTCACAGTATGTTGGTAGATTGAAAAAAATATTAAAAAATGCTATTACGAAAGTTTTTTTTCTCTAAAAATATGAATACCGTATTTTTCGGCATACAAGTCGAATTTTTTAGAGCAAAATTTATAGCCCAAAATAGTACGCCGACTTACACACCAAGACGACTTTCGAATACAAAAAAATTCCTTGTGAAATGCGGCAGTATTTGGAAAGATAGTGACAGTGTCTGAATGTTTACACTGCATGTTTATACTATATACATCGTTGACTTATATGCAGGAGAATGCGGTAGAAGTGAATAAAAATTAATAAAATGGAGTTCGAAAGATTGAAAAGAAAAAAAGTCAAGAAAAGATGTCAAATATCAATTAACATAGAACAATATGTATACAATCAATAATAAGAGAAATGTATTTCAGTAATTACATCATTTAAAAGCTACTTCAACACTATAAAAACCCTTTTCATTTATTTCTTGAGATATCAACGTTTCTGTGTCCCATTGTGACCTGGTCACAGACTCAGTTTAAGTGCAACTGTTAATCTGCTTGGAGTTAAATTACTAGTCAAACTAAAAAAAAAAAAATGTAAAAGTATATTCATATAGTTTTTGTGTAACATTTCCGTTACGTTTAATTAAAGAAAATTGGTGTAAAATAAACTTGGAGAAAATATTCTGTAAAATTCGAGCCAACTGCGATTCCTGGTTAACCAATCTCACCTTCGTTGCTGTGAACATGAAACAATTCTATTAACTCTCCTAAAAATGTGCTCCTTGTACGCAGATAAGAAATCATTAAATATCTATTTAATTAACACAAAGTAATTAAATAAACAAATACAATACTATTTTATACCGAAATGGTAATTGAGTATTTTTTAGAGGTGATGACTTGAAATCTATATGTCAAACAAGAAATTCGTTTTATTTCTTCGACCAAGCAAAAAAAAAAAAAAAAGTAAAAAAGAAAATTTAGGGAAAGAGGAATTAGAAAATTGTGACATTCATATTTTCCATAAAAAAATTAATAGCCGAAGAAAATCTGAACGCAGGAATGGAAACCATGCTCGAAAGGATATTATCAATGTTAGCTAAACGACTGAAATGCGAACTTAAATCACAATAATTTTTCACTGTTGGACGTGTTAAGAAGTAATTTCTCTCTTGGGTACGGGTAAGAAAATTGAACTGAGATAAAAAGAAAGACATTGGGCGACAATCAGTGTGTAAATAAATAAAGCGAGAATGGTTTTGAAAAGGAATCGAGACCAAATGTTGTCGTTGTCTCAAAGTGGTCTACTGAAGTTATAAAAGAGAAAATAATAAAAAATTTGGACAAGTCACGAGGGCAATTTCCACAAATTGCATAATTTATATATATAGATTATATAGTTATATAATCAATAAAATCGACCTCTCAATCGACCCGAATCTCTTTATTTATTTATTTATTTATTTATTTATTATCATTGTGTTTACAAAATATAAACCTGGTATTTTAGAGATAAGATTAAAGCGTTTTGTTTTTCTAATAGCGCACATCAGAATAAAAGATAATTGAAATTTTGTTTAGAAAACTATGAAACAAGGAAACAAAGCGAAAACAATTTCTGTTCTATTTGTACAACAAACGAAGAGCGCAGCGATCAAATGTTAATTAATTGTGTCCTTTAATACATCAGTATTACAAATAGAGAGATACTAAAGGATGAAGTTATCTCATTCAGCAGAAAAAATAAAAACGTGACTAAATATTCGAATTGCTTGGATTACAAATAACTATAGTTGAGTAACCAAAGATGTTCTCATTTATCTTATTATAAAATTATATAACATGGATGGTTGTTGCTAAAAGAATGCTTTATTCTTACTTATGAACACGCGTTCCTATTACTGGCTCTTATATTTCATCTTATTGACCCTAAGAGTTGGGGTAGGAATAAAAAGTAAAGTCGGCTAGCTAAAAAAAGGGAAAAGTTGACACCAAATTGCTAAGGACTTTGTGCCTTTGACCTTTATATTGTCAAAGCAAAAGAAATCAAATAATACCAAAAAGCAACAAAAATACTGTCACAACTTGCGCCTACCTAACAAAAGAGAAACGCTTACAGTCTTGTTTGCAAAGTTCTACATGCATAAATAAATTCTAAACAATAACATAACCCCAAATTTAATCAATTAGAACTTTTTCAAAACAACCAACATTAAAAACCTTATTACCGTTCCACTCAAACCTTCATTCGCAGAGAAGATTTTAACTCAACAGAGACTATATAAAAGCAAGACTAACTCCAACGCATCG
>NC_142928.1:89212701-89220201 GCF_046866305.1 Octopus bimaculoides
GCGTAAGGTATTTGAGGACATACCTTTTTTGGGGTCATTGCTGCATTTTTGCTAACTCTGTATAATTTTTGTTTCAGAAAATAATAATGGCAGACCCTCAGCTAACTCAAGAAATAAGGAGGCATGATGTAGTTATAAAAGTTGAGTATAGGGATTTAGAAATATCTCGATTTTTAAAAGTTGTCAGATCTTTCGTCTACAAAGTTTATAAGGAGTTAGAGACTGAAGATGGAAACATATCACCAATATCAAAGCATAAAAGGCATTCAAAACGCTCTGAAATAATCAGAATACCTGAATTTATCCAGGAAGTTAAACAGACCATTGATTACAATCCCAGAAGGCCCATGAGGTCAATTGCAAAAGATCTCCATGTGTCAGAAGGAACAGTCAGAAATGTTGTCGACGAAGACATCAGATATAAGTCTTATATGATGAGGAAAAGTCAATTTGTCAAAAAAGCAAACGAAAATCATTACATCAGATCTAAAAGGTTCTTAAACGAACTGAAAAATCCAGTAGAAGATTTGATTTGGTTTTTCTCAAACGAGAAAAAACTTCGACCAAGATCAAAAAGTTAGCTGAAGAAATGACAGATGGTTATGTGCAGACCCTTCTGAAGTTCCAGGTGTTATGCATACAAAATTTTCCTGCAGCTGTCATGGTTTTAGGGATTGTCTGTAACAAAGGACATGTGATATATTAAATTCAATAAGTTACTGATTAGTCTGGGGGTGGTGTTGGGGGGTTTCATTAAAAGACACATGTCCAAGATGTTGCGCCGTGGGACCGAACCTGAAACGACGTGCTTGTAAAGTGAACTTCTTAACAACAGAGCTTTGACGCCATTTAAATATATGTCGATGATCGACATTTAAAATTACCAGCTGTTTATTCATGTTAAAATATATGTCGCTGAGGAGCGTTCTACTGGCCAGCAATATTCATCTCACTGTTACCTGTGAACACATCTTGTGTAAGGATGAATTACTGTTACAAGAGCAAGACAGAAATACAGCCGTGTGTATCAGTCACTTTATTCTAGTATTCAGTATAGATAGTTATGGCTGCTATATGTCAATACCTACTCTCCTCATATACACGCCTTATCTTCTCCCCCAACTAACCTATTAGATCATCTGCATTATTGCATTTCGGTAGTTAAGCTGGCGGAATCATTGTATAAGCTTCCTACTAATCTAACAAGCCAGTTTGAGTTCATTCGGTTCCGCTTTTGAGTAATCTCTCGATTTAATTTTTCTTCTCAGTGAAGATTGAGAAAGTCATCTCCGGTTTCCTTATCTGCTTGCTATGACGTTTGCATCAACTGGAGATATTAGTGATAGGTTATCTCTTTCGTACATATCTATTTTGTTTTCGATTATTCTGCTTAACCAACGCAACATTAATCGACATAACATTAATCGACATAACATTAATCACTCATCTGTCGATGGAGCGAAAATAGATTGTAGTAAAGAGAGATATTATAAATTACTGGATTCAAAATAAGGTAATATGGTTTAGTTGCTACAAATCCGCAAATGTGGATGCAATATCCGTTCGAGTGATTTTTAATAAAGCTAAATGCAATGAGCGTCGCTAGAAGAGAGATAAGCTGACTCGGTTTCAATTCTTCAATAAAAACATTTTGCCATAGTCACTCGACAGAGGAACACTGCCTTCTCCACCTTATTAAAAGCGAGTGGTGGGGAGATCCACACGAAGGACTCGGCTGATAGCCGGATTCACCCTAAACGTGGGAACAATTTTATTTCAAACTATTTCACAGCTCAACAATTGTTGGACACTGTTCTAGAGCGTGCAGTATGGTTTCATTGCTTTAGTGGATTTGTCTGTGTTTGGTGTGGAAGTGGTTTCAGTAAGGTTGTTGTGATTATGTGGTTGGTTTATAGTGAGTGTAGCTTTATAGAAATTTGTCTCACCTCATCGCAAGATGATATTTCCATGGCAAATCCGATACAGGTGGGGTGAGGATACGTCTTTGTGTGTGTTTGAAATATCTTTTACAATCCATCCATCCATCCATCAGTCAGTCAATCACTCACTCACTCACTCACTCACTCACTCAATCAATCAATCAATCTGTCTACCAATCAATCAATCAATCAATCAATCAATCAATCAATCAATCAATCAATCAATCAATCAATCTATCTATCTATCTATCTATCTATCTATCTATCTATCTATCTGTCCGTCTGTCTGTCTGTCTGTCTGTCTATTTCTCTCACTCACTCACTCACTCACTCACTCACTCACTCACTCACTCAATCACTCACTCTTTCTCTCTCTCTCTCTCTCTCTCTCTCTCTCTCTCCCTCTCTCTCTATCATCCACATGTCAACTCATGCAGAAGTAGTTTAAATGCTTACGATTAATAAGATTGCTGTAACTTTGTAAGCTATGGTTCTGGAAACATCTATGATGCCTGCTTGTATTTAAGAATTCTGTTGTACGCACTGTACAACCATAACTTCCATAGACACTTCATATACTTTACCATGTCAAAAAGCTAATACCTCCGACTGTGTATTTATGCGCGTGTATAAAACAGAATCTTACACACATTCTGTACTTCATTCATTTTCAACGAAACTCTGAAATCGCAGTTGGCTGTCTCTACTCTTACCATTGCTGGTGCAATGAATAATATCTGTAAAATTCAAAACGAGGTCGCTAAACTGACGAGATACTTGTCAAGTTGTATAGTATGCGCACGCGCGTATATGTATGTATGTATGTATGTATGTATGTGTGTGTGTGTGTGTGTTTGTGAGTGTTTGTTGTGTGTGTGTGTGTGTGTGTGTGTGTGTGTGTGTGTTTGTGAGTGTTTGTTGTGTGTGTGTGTGTGGGTGTGTGGGTGTGTGTATGTATGAATATATATATATATATATATATATATATATATATATATATATATCAACAGGGAAAATTTTATCTAACGATATCAAATCGATTTTTCTCAATGTATGATTGCAGACATATAGCAACATTGTTTAATGTAATTTTATATATAAATTGATGTTTAGACGGGAAGAAATAAATGTTATTATGAGATGTGATTTCGACGATAAGTCTATAGCTTTTTAGAAATAGCCTGAGTCATACAGTTGGAAATGCTTCTAGTCTGGTGATATTACGTGAAATAACTTATATATAAACAAACAAACGCATGCGCATATATATCCTACTATCAAGGAATACTAAGTATACTCACACGCATACATACGTACATACATACCTATCTCTCTCTCTCTCTCTCTCTCTCTCTCTCTCTCTCTCTCTCTCTCTCTCTCTCTCTCTCTCTTCTATTGACAGTGACTTTGGCAGCTAAACCATCATCGGACTGTCCGATGATGTGTTAGTAGGCCTAAACTTCGAAGTCACAATCAATACTACTCTTGTTAAAGAATAATAAATTTGTAATCTACCAAAATGTAAAACCGTTTTTATTATATAATTCTTTATTTCCCACAAGGGGCTAAACATAGAGGGGACAAACAAGGACAGACAAAGGGATTAAGTCTATTACATCGACCTCAGTGCGTATCTGGTACTTATTTAATCGACCCCGAAAGGATGAAAGGCAAAGTCGACCTCAGCGGAATTTGAACTCAGAACGTAACGACAGACGAAATACCACTAAGCATTTCACCCGGCGTGCTAACGATTCTGCCAGCTCGCTGCCTTCAACCGTTTTTATTATATCATAACCCTCCCCTCCAGACTCACACATACACGCACGTACGCACGCACGCACACACGCACGCACGCAACGCAACACACACAAACACACACACACGCACACAAACACACACACACATATGTAGCTGTGGCACCTGAAGCGACATCCACCTTGTAATTGACGTCAAAAACTTCTGATTCATGAATATTAAGAATATTCTTAAATAATATCTTATGAATATGAAAAATTCATAAGTAAAGAACAGGTGGGATGCAGGAACATAAGTTGTGATGCATTAGTAAAGCCTAGGAATTTCCATCACAGGTTTTGTTGAAGATCTTGAAGCCTTGCATGCGTAGCGGACTTACTACCTGCAGCCTACGGTACCATGCTATCTGTTCTTTTAAGCTATCTAATACATTTCTGATTATCCTGGCCGTGCAAAGAGGCAGACTTTTTGTGACAGTTCTACTGGGTACTCTATTCCAATTTCCTTTATATTCTTCTTAGTGCCTCCTGATACTGTTCCCAAGGACTCAACAACAACAACAACAACAACAGCAACAACAACAACAACAACAACGACGACGACGACGACGATAATAATAATAATAATTATTATTATTATCATTACTCTTTTACTCTTTTACTCTTTTACTTGTTTCAGTCATTTGATTGCGGCCATGCCGGAGCACCGCCTTTAGTCGAGCAAATCGACCCCAGGACTTATTCTTTGTAAGCCTAGTACTTATTCTATCGGTCTCTTTTGCCGCTGCATGTTTGTTCCAATCATTTGCCGAGACACACCCAGCGTCCTAAGGCGAGTGAAGGATAAAAGAGGTTACAGTATGACTGGAAGCTTGGGGAGGAGAAATGGCAGGGACAGTAGCGAAATAGCTTCACGTAATACAACATAGACATTACATTTAAATTGATAGGGTCTTTGTAAGGATGTGGGCAGTACTTGTCAGCACAATCTTTTGGATTTCTGAGACATGGTTTTCCTGGTATAGTATCTAGATGATTTTGACATCCCTTTCTTATCGTACCTAGGGAACCCACAAATAACATGTGGCTTTAAGATGCCACATGTTTTATATTTCAATTTCCAGGTCCTTATATTTACTTAATTTTTCATGTGCCACATCTTTTGTATTTCAATTTCCATTTCCTTATTCATCATCATCATCGTCGTCGTCGTCATCATCACCATCATCATCATCATCATCATCATCATCATCATCTTATTTTACCGTACTCTTTGGTCGCATCGCTAAGTTATGCCACATAAACATAGATGCTGTTTTTTTCAAACGGTGTTTATGCGAAGACATACAAAATCAGACGCATGCATTGATGCATATGTACGCACGCACACGCACGCACGCACGCACACGCACGCACGCTCGCACGCACGCACAAACACACACACAATGTATATATACACACAAAAGCATTAACACATGAGCTCATATATATACATATACGACAGGGATTTCTGCATATTTTCCATCTATATATGTATATATATATATATATATATATATATATATATATATATATATATATATATATATATATATATATATATATATATATACATATATCAACTAAAATGGAAGAAACGTGTAACCCAAAGTACTGAAAATCACGAGCTTTTCAGTTATGATGTATCCAAGAATATTGTACGCCTGCATGAAGGCGGATAGCCAAGTGGTCAAGGTGTTGGACTCACGATCGCGAGATTGTGAATTCTCATACTGGGTGGTGCGTTGTGTTCTTGAGCAAAACACCTCATCACACATTTCAATATCTGACGTTTGGCACACCATGCACCTGTACAAGACAGTGGTGAAACGGTGTTTGATTATTTCGTAGTGTTGCATACAAATCTGCTTACGCGCAAAAAGAAGGCAACGAAGAAACAACCTAGTACACTTGCACCTCTCCAGGTCACCTCAAACAAGGTGAAATATCCAGGATTTTAATCTCGCTTCAACATTTTAATCGGAATGAAAACAACGTTAACAACAACTAGAAATTGATATATGACCCATGTGAAATAAAATATCAGTTGCTAGCGTCTAAAATATTGCTTTAACTTAAGCTGTAGTTGAAATTTCTTAGAATATCGAGCTACTAATTAAGCAGACTTTAATTACAGTTAGTCCGATCCATGACTTGTTTTTTTATCGCTCCCTGAATCAGTTCACTATATTTAGGCCCCGTGGAGGCGCAATGTCCCAGTGGTTAGGGCAGCGGACTCGTGGTCATAGGATCGCGGTTTCGATTCCCAGACCGGGCATTGTGAGTGTTTATTGAGAGAAAACACCTAAAGTTCCACAAGGCTCCGGCAGGGGATGGTGGCGAACCCTGCTGTACTCTTTCACGACAACATTCCATCACTCTTTCTTCTTGTTTCTGTTGTACCTGTATTTCAAAGGGCCAGCCTTGTCACACTCTGTGTCACGCTGAATCTCCCTGAGAACTACGTTAAGTGTACATGTGTCTGTGGAGTGCTCAGCCACTTGCACGTTAATTTCACGAGCAGGCTGTTCCGTTGATCGGATCAACTGGAATCCTCGACGTCGTAACCGACGGAGTGCCACCCAAAACGAATCAGTTCACTATATTTAGGCCCCAAATGACCTTGAAAATTATTCCTGAACTTTGTGAGCCACACAATTTAGGGAATTAATTTCAAGAGAAGATCAAAATTGCGACTGAGCTTCAGTTGTCAAATATAGTTGTCTTCGTTTTACATACACGACAAACGTTCATAGAAAATATGTCATAAATTCCTATTTAAACCTTGTAACGAACAAAAGTGTCTTGCATATGCAAGTAGCAATATTTCTAAAGCGGAGACGAGAGTTAGCATTGACTATAAGGGAATATACACTTCGGAGACTTCAGTTTGGTACCACCATGCCCTGAGTTAATATTGAAGTCCATTATCAGCTACACATTTAATCCATTTTTAGCCGATAATGTATAAACCAATAATTCATAAGATTTGTTTCAATCGTCTTTATTTCCAACGGTCTTATTAAAAGAAATTACTATAATTTTCAGTGGTTACTGTTTAGATTATGTAACCTGATGAATTTGACTATGTAACACTTTTTGAACAGTGCTTTTTCTTGAAGTAAATGCTTTTCAATTTGAATAAATATTATACTTTAGTAGTAGCTCCAGTGTGAAAAAGAAAACTGAATTAAAACATTGAAATGGATCAAAAACAATTACTCAAGAAGCCTTTTTGATTGAAGAGAGAGCTAATCAAGCTTTGCAAAGAAATTACAAGCACTGAACTGGGAAACAATTGTAGAAATTAAAAGAGGAGGAGGGGAAACTTTAAGAGAATATTTCTAGTGAAAGTACTGTCTCGAAAAAGAGGGGGAGTAAAGAGAATGTGTTCGTAGGCTGACGTTCGGAGGAAATAAGATATATGGAGGGAGAAATCATTAAATATTTTTCCTGAATGATCGGAAAAATATAGCGTTTATACATTAAATTATCAAAAAGGAAAAAAAAAACCACTGAGGAATAATCAATCAGATTTCTGCTCTAAACTTTCAAGAAATCATCGAATAAAAGTCAGACAAGAGAAAAAGATAAATTTTTATCTTTTTGTTAGCTTTGATGCTGTATCCTCTCGTATCCAAGCAGCCATTAGCTTATCGGTAAGCTGAGCTGATATGTCTACTTTGACATGAGTTTTCGATCAACGCACACACATCTCTCTTGTGTGATGAATGGAAGTTGCATATTCATTTAAAATTCTCTTT
>NC_142928.1:89222701-89225201 GCF_046866305.1 Octopus bimaculoides
CTATCTATCTATCTATCTATCTATCTATCTATCTATCTATCTATCTATCTATCTATCTATCTATTTCTCTCTCTCTCTCTCTCTCTCTCTCTCTCTCTCTCTCTATATATATATATATATATATATATATATATATATATATACATATATATACAGGGTGCGTAAAGTATTTAAGGGCATACCTTTTTTTGGGGTCATTGCTGGAATTTTTGCTAACTCTGTATAATCTTTGTTCCAGAAAATAATAATGGCAGGCTCTCAGCTTTCTCAAGAAATGGAGAGGCATGTCGTTATTGTGGTTATAAAGGCTGAGCATAGCAATTTAGAAATATCTCGACTTTTAAAAAGTTGCCAGATCTTTCGTCTACAAAGTTTGTAAGAAGTTAGAGACTGTAGATAGAAACGTATCACCAGTATCAAAGCATAAAACTCATTCAAAACGCTCTGAAATGGTCAGAATACCTGAATTTATCCAGGAAGTTCAACAGACCATTGATTACAATCCCAGAAGGTCCATGTGGACAATTGTAAAAGATCTCCATGTGTCAGAAGAAACAGTCAGAAATGTTGTCCACGAAGACATCAGATATAAGTCTTATATGATGAGATGAGGGAAGGTCTATTTGTCAAAAAAGCAAAAGAAAATCATTACATCAGATCTAAAAGGTTCTTAAACGAACTGAAAAATCCAGCAGAAGATTTGATTTGGTTTTTCTGAAACGAGAAAAACTTCAACCAAGATCAAAAAGTTAACAGAAAAATGACAGATGGTTATGTGCAGACCCTTCTGAAGTTCCAGGTGTTATGTATACAAAATTTCCTGCAGCTGTCATGGTTTTAGGGACTGTCAGCAATAAAGGACATGTGATACCTCCTTGCTTTTTTCCATAAGGCCTTAAAGTTAACTCTGCCGTCTACATTGAGATCCTGGAAATAATTGTTAAGACCTGAATAGACAATAAATGCACTAACACACATGGTTCTAGTAACACAAGAATGGCTGGCTGAAAATGTTCATGATCACATAACCCCTAACATTTGGTCTTCTAATTCCCCAGATCTCAATCCATTGGACTATTATATGTGGAGAGTTGTTGAGAGATAGGTCAATGAACAGGCTGATAACACCAAAGATTCTCTGAAAACTGCCATAGTCAGAGTAATGTCCAAAACGAACCAAGAACACTTGATTCGAGCATGTTGATGATTTAGATCTCATATAGAAGCAATTGTTGAAGCTGAAGGTGGCTTTATTCTTTTATACTCTAGGCACAAGGCTTGAATTATCGGGGAGGGACCAGTCCGCAACTGGTACGCAACTGGTACTTAATTTATCGACCTCGAAAGGATGAAAGGCAAAGTCAACCTCGGCGGAATTTGAACTCAAAACGTAAAGTGAAGGTGGCTTTATTGAATAACGTTCTTTGGGTGCTTGTGTGTGTACGTACGTATGCGCAGTAAAAGTCTGCTTTGTGCCTATAGGAGAGTTTATTCAGCTTTGTGTAATTTCCTGAACCTTTTTTGGTTCCTATCATAACTTTTTAAATTTCATATGACCGTGAGATATCGTCTAATGACATTAATTCCATTCATTTTGGCGAGTAGAAAAGAAGCACCTTCTTCTAGGTGTTATCGAGAAATACCCCTCCCCACATATATATGATAGGTAACGTAATGTCCAAACTTTCAGCTTTTATCATCAATTGAAAGAAACTTTGTGACAAATGTTTATGCTCGTTGGTAGTCGTCATCACATCTGAAATGAAGCTCTTGCACTGTCCAACCAAATGAACATAATAAAAATTCAAATATTAAAGGAAAGAAAGTTGAGTAAACCTTAACTATGTAATGAAACAAAAGCAAAAATAAAGAGAACTAATCGAAACAAAACAGTTTGTATTTTTAACAAGTAAATCCATGACCATATTAATTGACTCCTATCAGCCATATTAACTGACTCTTATCTACCATATTAATTTACTTCTATCTACTATATTAATTGACCCCTTTCCACCGTATTAATTGACTCCTATCTACCATGTTGACTCCTATCTGCCATGTTAATTGACTCCTGTCTACATGCTAATTAACTTCTATCTACCATATTAAGTGACTCCTATTGACCATATTTAGTGACTCCTATCTACCATATTGACTTCTTTCTTCCATATTAATTGGTTCATATCTTCCATATTAATTGAATTCTATGTTTTCGACTGATTTTTACTTCGATGTTTTGGATGTTTTTAATCGGGAAAATGACAAGTACTTTGAAAGTTTTCTATTACGTTGAATTAGATTTATACACACAGTTTGCCACAAACTCATGTACACATACCATTGATTGAAAGAGACTGCCCGAAGATGCTAAGAAATGTATTGTATGTACTGGAGTATATATTTATTAATACTCGGCCTAGAGTTCTACTGCTTCCTTACCCGAGTTTCATGTCATCTAAAGCCACATAACCGCTGTAGGGTGATACCTTATACGACAACA
>NC_142928.1:89230201-89272701 GCF_046866305.1 Octopus bimaculoides
GATGTAGCTGTCTGGTGGCTTATACTGCAATCGTAGCTTTGGTCAGTGATTAAAATGATATTTTCCCAAATGGGGAAGCGTAAAATGAGGAGTTTGCATTCATACAGGCCCTCCGTCGTTTAAGATTGACCATGAATTGAGCAGGATTAAGCAAGGTTTTTTTATTTTTTAGGGAGACTAGCAAAATTCTCCATGTATGTAAGTCCCCGCTTTTCACACTACCGATATACATCTCAGGGTGAGCCGCCGAATTCAGTTGATACAGCTTGATACAATTCTTTGCTTCAGGCGTTGCTGTCAGAACGTAAAGAACCAGAAGAGGTGTAGTAAAGCATCACTCCGCCCTTGCAATATTTCCGCCAAACCACCGTCATGGATTGGTAAAATTTTATCGACTCTGAAAGGACGGAAGGTAAAATTAATCTTGATAGCATTTGAACTGACAGCGCAGAGTGTTGGAACAAATATTGCAAGGTATCCTCTACCACGCTCTAATGATCCAGCCAATTCGCCATCTTAAAACGCTATTTTAGGGAAACACTATCTCAAGGGAAAACTATATACAGCATTTTATGGTATATCACATGCACTGTTTCCAAAAAGATAAAAAGTCCCAAAATACCATCCTGGGTCATGTATGAGAAGTTGGGTCTCCCATAAGCTTTAGCCATCACCTTGAAGGGATTAGACCAGTAGTTCTCAACTGAGGTCCAATGGATCTTGGAGGATCCATATGGACTTCGGAGGATCCATATAAGATATTGTTAAAATTTGTGCAAGAAATTGGTCTTACTTTCACAATACATAAAATATTTTACTAATGTTTTGAATACAATTCCTAATTAGATTTAATTATAAAAATACAACAGGAATTTTTAAACATCGACTGGCTATGGGGGGGGGGGCACCCGACTAAAATTGGAATCAAAGGGGTTCATAGGAATAGGAAAATGAAAGGAGAACCACTGGTTTACACGAACAAATTGACCCCAGTATTTATTTTTTAAGACTGATACTTATTCTATCTAAGATGCTAAGTTACAGGGACACAAACAAACCAACACCAGTTGTCAAGCGGTTTCAGAGATAAACACAGAGATACAGAGTAACCCATCTAATATGGATGGGTTTTGCTTTTATAATTCCCAGTTTTGTTTCGTTCAAGCTTTGTAGCTATTTGTATCTGCAAAATAACTTGCCGTTTTATTCATGTCATGTTTGATGTACCTGCATATAATTATTGCATGTCATATGGGTAACGTTCTCAAAATCTACTGATCACTTGGACGGTCTTGATGGACTGCCCTGCCTCAAAAGTATGATAACAACTGCATAGATACCAGGTAATTTCATATCGCACCTGCTTGCTATTAGCACTGTATGTCACATAGATAACGTTCTCAAAATCTACTGATCACTTGGACGGTCTTGATGGACTGCCCTGCTTCAAAAGTATGATAACAACTGCAAAGATACCGGTTAATTCCATGTCAACCATTTGGATTTTTCTACACACAAAATTTTCTGCACGTAGATAACTGTATGGTAATACTCAGATCTGTGTGAATAACTAACCAGAAGGAGGATGACCTTGGTTTAATATTAAATGTGTAATTGGTATAAAGTGAAGAGTAAGATGCAAATTGAATTTAAGAAGCTTGCTTAGAGCCACTCCAAGATTTAGTAAGATAAAACGTTTAGAAAAGAATCCTGAAGTAAACTAAATATTTAAATAGAAAAGAGGCTTGCCATAATGCAAATATATTAGCGTGGGTGTACTTGAGCACGTCTTTCTCTCAGTCTCTCCTTCTCAATTTCTCTCTCTGTCTCTGTCTCTCTGTCTCTCTCTCTCTCTCTCTCTAATTGTTTGTGCATATATGTACGAATTCATATATGTTCATGAATTTTCTTTCTTCACTTTCTAGTATTAATATGTAGACATAGATATGTATGTGTGTGTGTTCGTGTGAGTTCAAACGTGTGTGCGTGTGTGTGTGGGTGTGTACGTGCATGTGTGTGTGATAGGCAGAAAGAGAGAGAGAGAAAGAGAGAGAGAGGGAGAGTATATCTGCGTATTTTGTAGAAAAATCTACTTACATAAATCGGCGGACAATACAACATATTACAGAAACACCCACATATGTGCGCGCGCATGTGTTTAGGGCTCGCAGTGGTATGGTTTCAGTCTCGATTCTGTTGCGTGGCATTTTGGGCAAGTGAATTACATATAGGTTTCAAACTTTGGCAACAATTTCAGGGGTGGCAGATTGTCAATCTCCGTGATCAACGGGTACTTATTTTATCGACTTCGAAAGGATGAAAGGCAAAGTCGACCTCGGTGGAATTTGAACTCAGAAAGTAAAGTCGTATGAAATACCGCTAAGAATTTTGCCCGTCATGCTCACGCCTGAGGTGAGTTACATATTCTTTTCTACTCTAGGTACAAGGCCCGAAATTTTTGGGGAGGGGGCCAGTCAATTTGATCGACCCCAGTACGCAACTGGCACTTCATTTATCAACCCCCGAAAGGATGAAAGGCAAAGCCGACCTCAGCGGAATTTGAACTTAGAACGTAAAGGCAGACGAAATACCGCTAAGCATTTCGCCTGGCGTGCTAACGTTTCTGCCAGCTCACCACCTTAACAAAACTAACGAATATTAAACAGAGGCTGAGATAACAGGTTGTTGTAATGAAAATGGAGAAGTAAAGTCAGAAACTGATAATGGAATTGGAAAATGTTATGCAAAACCGTTGGCAAGAAAAGCTCCCATAGTACCTGACTAGATTCAACTAAGCAAAAGTGGATAAAGATATTCCTTAGAATTGGCTGAGAAGTGCAGGACTCAAAGATAAAACAGATTTTGGATTGGGGCCAAGACCAAATGTTTCATACCAGAAACTACTAAAAGTGTGTACATTGCGTAACTGCAGAATACATGGAGGTTGGGAAGAAACAGTTAACCACATTGTTCCTTAGCCAAGAAAGAATGCACCTACAGACACAATTGTTTAGGATTTCATACACTGGAAATCATTCCAGCTATATGGAATACCAATAGAAAATGGGTGGTACAAACATAAATTGGAAAAGGTCTCAGAGAATGACAAAGCGATCTTACCGTGATATAAGGAGAATAGGAATAGCAAATTCAAACTGAGTGGAGGCTATGGAGAATCAATCAATCACATTACGTTTGATTGCATCGCGTTTGCCAAAAGGGAATGTGAAAACAGAGTTAAATATATAAAAAATCTCAAACGAGGATGAAAGCCACACAATTTCACATGGAAATCAGTAACCAAATATCCGACCATTACAAAAATACACCCTAGACCATACATGCAAAAATAAACAGAAAAATATCATTCCACAACAGATAAAGTTAACATTGAGGAAAATCTCTCAGAAATAATATGGAAAACAGAAAATGAATTGTCAATAACAAAATCAATAAATATGGATCAACATGCCGGAGTTATGTTTAAACAAACGTCTCTTTGAAAGAATACAATAAGGCCATACAAAATCATTTCCATAGAAATAAACTTGAAAACCAACTAGCTAAATGATGTAGTCTATACAGGAGACGTAGTAATATCACGTGACATCGGACTCGGTCTTAAAAGAGTAAGATCCTCCTTAGCCAAAATTGCAATAGTGCAAAGGAAATATATAGAATTAAAATTAAAATTAAAATCGGAACAAAAGATAATGATCCAACTTTATTTAGCGTAATGAGAAAAGGAGTGAAATATATAAAAAGGTGATTCGACATCCCAGTTTTGAACTGCAGTTCCAAAATATTAAATAGTAAATCAGAAGCAAGTGGATAAAAGGGGTGAAACAGAAAAACTAGAAACCCTTTTATAGTGCTCCGAAACTACCATCCGATAATGTATAGAGATATCATATACCTACTCTGTACCAATGAGGTACTGAGCTCATTATACGTACAGGACCACTAGAAGGTAACGGTTGCATGTCTAGAAGAATATTTCAGGCGTTGCTGTGTGGTAAGAAGCTTTCTTCGCAAACACATGGTTCCAGGTTCAATCCTACTGCGTGGCATCTTGAGTAAGTGTCTTCTGCTATAGCCACGAGCCGACCAAAGCCTTGAGAAACTGAAAGAAGCCCGTCGTATGCATACATCATACACACAAACATAGTGCGTGTGTGTGCGAGTGTGTGTGTGTGTGTGTGTGTGTGTGTGTGTGTGTGTGTGTGTGTATGTGTGTGTTTGTGTCTCCCTCTCCGTTTGACAACCGATGTTGGCATGCTTATGTCTCCGTAACTTAGCGGTTCGGCAAAAGAGACCGATGGAATAAGTACTAGGCTTAAGAAATAAGTCCTGGGGTCCATTTGTTCGACCAAAACTCTTCAAGGTGGTAGGTGCCCCAGCAGGACTACAATCAAAAGACTGAAACAAGTTAAAGAATAAAAATAATCCAAAGTCAGTAAAGAGAAACTGATTTGTGCCTCAAAGGTACAAGAAAAGAAAAAAAGAAAGCTTTACGTATAAAGAAAGAATTATGTAGAAAATCGTAGCTAATTATACGAACGCAAAGGTTTACAGAAAGGTAAAAGAAAAGAAAGGTTAAACTAAGAAAAAAAAAACTTTTGCTCTGCCAGTTGACAAACATTAAATGAGCTGTCTCCCAGATGTCTTGCCTGTTTTGGAAAGCATAATTAGATTTGACCCTTTTATCCTCGACGAGCTTGGCGCTCTCACCCACCTATCTTTGAACACACTATAGGGCAGCACCTTACTCCCTACGCTTATCTTCTTCTCCTGGTGCTTCTTAAAGAAATTGATAAGTGTTTCAATCAGACGGAAATATTCTTGCCCTCAAAACTTTCAAACATGTCAACCACACTACTTCTTTCACAATAGACAACAGACGGGAAGATTTGACCACACTCCCATGCCAAAGGAAAGTGGTGGATCGATTTTCATTATTGGCTCAGTTGATAACCGGATTTATACTACACGGTTACACGTCTGGAGGCTCCACCGTCTCCTTCATAGCAATTATTGTCCAAGATAATTAGTCATTCAGGAGAGTAACCGAACGCGTTTCGGAAATCCTGGTTTCGCTATTAGCTACCACGTTCAGACGAAGAGACATGAGATCCTTGAGCAGGTGTCTACACCTTCCACGCCGATCCCAGATCATGTACATTTTTATTATAATTATTATAATTATTATAACTATTATAATTATTGCCATCAAATGAAGAGGAAAATGAAAATGAAAAGGAGTGGGTCACTTACTGCAGTGTTGTGTTAAACCTTTTGTGGAAATCCGGTAGAGGACCTAAAAAAATCCTTTGTCCAGTAAGTTTTTGAAACGTTCCACATTATGTGATAAATTTATGGTGTTGTTCTAACCCGAAGTTTCTCTTTTGTTGTTTTTGTGTCATTGAGTGTACAAACTCCAATAACTTTTCGTCCCTTCTCAGAGTTGAGGGACTTCGTCTTTGAGTTGTTGCTGTTGTAATTGTTTTAAGACTTTTTGTTGTGATGGATTTTATACAATGTAACTAAATATTAAAAGGCAATTTGACTGAAAGTCTATTGATTTGACCATCTTGCGTGCTTAATAATAGTAATATTTTAATGGACAACTCAGAACCTCAAGGAGAGCGATTCATATAACAGAAAAAGATCGTAAAATGTATCAGTTGATAGGAATTGGTCTGCCTTCATGCTTCGTATCCAAAAGAGTTCGAACTTTATAAACTGCGGTTCTTCTTGATTAGCCCCATACTTATGAACAAAAATGTAGCAATTTCTTTTTTTTTGTATACTTCTCACTTCATTGTATAGTGAGGTCTTCCCTTCTTTTAAAAGAAAATAGTAGGATTGTGATTTGTGTGAGAATTGGTTGCTATTTCTTGCAAATCGAATGATTACGTAGACTTCCCTTTGTCTCATGAGATTAGAAGGATGATGGTAAAGGGATAACTGAGCATGCCTCCTATGAAGCCCCCCCCCCACCAAATAACTTGGTGAATAACTGTTTGCATGCATCCATGTATCATCAAGCAAGTGTGTATATAAATTTTGACCTTTGTATGTATATGTGTGCGTGCGCGCGCGCGGTTGTGCATGTCTCTGTATGGATGTGTGCTAGAGTGTTTTCTTCAATGCGCATTATTAACATGTACTCAGTTTCTGTTGTTGTTTATCTCAGATCGGCCCAGATTCTAGAAGATTCAGAAACTTCTAATCCGTCATATTTCCAAACAAAATTACATCATTCAATGAATCCATTCAAGTTTTTTAATGGCAAGATGAGATTTGAAGTTTTGGCCGATGTTTCACGCAAACTGTGATACAACACATGCGTATGAGTTTGTGTCCACATCACTCTGTCTTTCTGTTTGTGTGCATGTAAACATGTGTAATTATACGCACATACACATATACACACACGTACATACATACATACATACATTCACATACACTGACATATACATACATACATACTCATATACGAAGGTTGAATTTTGTCTAATAAATCACTGAGAAGCAGTCCTGGCAATTGCGGGACGGACGAGGAGGTCACAGCTACGACAGCAAGGCGGAGGCGAGGAATACGAGCGTGCGAAACGATGAAGAAACGGAGTTGCTGCTGTTGGTGACGAGTACGACGGTGCGGAGCAGGCCTGCGCGAATGAACAAGCGAGGTGTCAGCCGGAGTGCGAGGTGGAGTGCGACGACAGTGAAGGCGCTGGCGTGCGGATGGACGAGGTGGAGACGGCATATCGAAGACTCGCTGGCCTTGTAGGGTCAAAAAGCACGTACCCAGTCGGAGATTGGTAACCTGAAGAGAGCAACGAGAAATACCCTTCCACACAACTACCTCATCTGATCAGCAAGACCATAGATAGTAGTGTAAACGGAGGCGACGAACGGGGCAGCGACTGTGCGAGGAAGGTGTAAGGTGTCGACGTCGGCCGCCGGTCGCGGAGAGGATGTCGAATCTAGGTCGAGGTTCGGCGGGGAGGGAAATAAACGATGGAGTGCCACGGCCATATATACATATATATATCGCTGACCACTACATTTATATATTTTTTCTCCTTGTTTCTCTCCTTGTTTCTTTCTGTGTTCCTTTCAGTTGAAGAGCGTAGGCTCGAAACGTCAAAGACTTTCTCTATTTCCGAGCGTTAAACTAATACATCCATTTGTTGTTTACACCACCTGCCTTCGTCTGTTGTTTTTTTCGTAAATTCTCCCATATATATGTATATATATATAAACAACAACAACAACAAAAACAACAACGCGAGGACGTGATACAGATATTGTGTTACTGGACTCTCAGGAAAGGAAAGAAAGATACCAATACACACACACACACACACAACACACACACACACACACACACACACACACACACACACACACACACACACACACACATATATATATATATATATATATATAAGGGAATACGCATACCAGTATGCGTATAAAACATTTTGAGTATTACATATAGTTTAGAAAGTCAATACGTACGATTGCTATCTATGATTCTGGTGCACTCAAGCAGCAATAAAAGAATGAGAACCTAGAATTCTGCTAGAAACCACTCTAGAATACCAGGGATCTCTAAGACTTCAAGGATAATTGAGTTTAGTGAAGAAAAAAAATGGTCAGTATGAGATCTAAATAAAAAGAGCAATCATCCTTACAGAAATTAAAAATAGGCATATGATGGAAATAACTGCCAAATGGTTGGGAAAGATTAGAAGAAAATGGTTCCAGCATTTTGAAGTGATAAAATTCTGTATAAATCACAAATTTAATAGTGTCACATATCATTATAAATATGGGTTATACTGATAGACAGTAAAATGATTTCTACAGAATCAATAAAACATTATTTAGGTCAATAAAAGAGTGTTTTACTTGTAACGTATGGTATCGCAATGATTGATAGTGGGTTGTTAGGTTTCGTCGGTTTACTATAATGGAAGCGGTGGAAAGATAGAGCCATAGATCCAGAGAGAGAGAGAGAGGAGGGGAGAGAAGGAAATATAAAGAGATAGAGAGATAGAAACTGAATAAGGGAGAATAAGAGAGATAGAGAGGAAAAGGGAGAGAGGAAAGAGAGAGAGGAGAAGGGAGAAAAGTGAGGAAAGAGAGTTCGTGTGTAAGAGAGAGAGAAAGAGAGAGAGAGGGTGAAAGGGAGAGAGAGAGAGAGAGAGAGAGAGAGAGATAGAGAGAGAGAATGAGAGAGATAATGAGAGAGAGAAAGAATGAGAGAAAGAGAGAGAGAAAGAATGAGAGAAAGAGAGAAGCAAAGCGAGTGTGTGTATGTGTGTGTGTAAGAGGGAGCGAGAGACACACATACACAGAAGTTAGCGAAGAGAATGAAAGTATAGAGAGGGAGGCAGGCAGAAAAAATGGAAATAAAAATGAAAGATGGGTAAAAAGGAAATTAATTAAGGTTTAAAAAGAAATGCGGGGAAATAGAATATAAGGGAAAACTGTGTTTCAAGAACTCAGTAAAAGAGGGAAAGAAAAAGTACCTTGACAATTTGAGTGAGCTAATGAAAGAGAGAGAGAGAGAGAGAGAGAGAGGGAGAGAAAGAGAGAGAGAGAGAGAGAGAGAGAGGGAGAGAAAGAGAGAGAGAGAGAGAGAGAGAGAGAGAGAGGATGGAGACAGAGAGGGAGGGATGGTGGTGGTGGAGATTGTTGGAATATAAAAAAAGAGCATAAAGTGGTGAGAGATAATGTTATGAACAGATTGATAGGTGGAGATAGATATAGAAAGTGTGAAAGGGAGGGAGGAAGAGAAGTCGTGGGTCTAAGGACAGAAAAACCAGCAGAAAATGAGAGACGAGGAAAAGAGAGACAGAAGTACAGGGAAAGAGACGGAGAGAGAAATAGAGAGGGGGAGAGGGAAATAGAAATAGAGAGAGGGGGAGAGGGAGATAGAAATTAGAGAGAGGGGAGAGGGAGATAGAAATAGAGAGAGGGGGACAGGGAGAGAGAGGGGAGATAGTGGAGAGAGAAGGGGTGAGAGGGGCTGAGACAGATATATAAAAAGGGAGGGGATATATATATATATATATATATATATATATATATATGGAGAGAGAGAGAGAGAGAGAGAGAGAGAGAGAGAGAGAGAGAGAGAGAGATAGAGAGCTAGAACTGGAAGAAAGAAAGATAAGTGGTTGTAGATTAAAGACATAATGAAGTTATATCTAAATCGGCAAATATAGTTGAAATTATACAGAGTGAAAAAAAAAAGTGTTAGAGAAAGAAATGAGAGTTTGTGAGTAATGGATAGAGATTTCAAAGGAAATCTGATACCATCTCCCTTTCTACGTATTCAATCGACCTGCTTGGTGCAGCAGACAATTTTGATCTTTCTATCTGTATATCTTTCTTTTTCTCTCGGCAAACACCATATCGCTTTTGAAATGGGAGTTATATGTTTGAAGTTTTAGCATAGCGAGCACATAAAAACTAGAATACTATAGCTAAAACGCTTATCACACTCTTATTCAAGTAACTACCTCAGTGCCATAAAGCAGATTTCACTGGGGAGGTCTGACCAGGGTTACATAATAGCAAGATGACGACAATAACAGCAACAGTAACAGCAAAACAGCAACAGAAATCCAAACTGAGGTTTTCTGATGTAAGAAGTGGAATTCTAGTGTTATACATTGAATATAACGAGAACAAATCTCACATTCACTTGAACACGCCATTCATCTCTATATAAAATAACTGTTAGTGATTCGATAGCTTTAACATACATCGCATATACAACGTTTCAGAGTGTGGAGGAATAGTGGATCCCTAGGAATTAAATTCAATTGTTTTCTACAGAAGCGTGAAAATGCAAGAGATACTTTCACTTAGAGTTGATCAGAGAAAATACTCAAAGAAATGCAACAAATATAAACGTGGAGTAAATAATACTCTATATAGATGTACGTCTATTCAAATGCACACAATTATAATTAGTTACACCCCGCCACACAAACGTATACATGCATACACACATACAAACACATACATACATACAGACAGAGAGACAGACAGGCAGACAAACAGACACACACACACCAGTACAAAAGCACTTTTGTAAGTCTGGGCACATCAGGATGTTACATAATAGAAATATCTCGAGTATACAGACAAATAAAACTAGAAACCTTCACAGAAGAACAATACTACATCCAAATGAAAATAATAGGGAATATCCTAATTAAAATAAAGAAACCATTCCCAGTTAGCAAGTGTTGGATCAATTATAAGAATCGTTATTCATATTCACATTCGTATGTACCATGGAAGACATGTAATATCAGCAATGCTCAAGTAGAAACTTTGAAGGGCAATAACAGTTTTAAAGGAAGTAAGCCCTGGAGTTGATAATATACTTTGATAATGCTAGAGTAACATAGCAAACGTTACCACCCAGTGACTGAGTGTATTTAGCAGTGTCCTTTGTTGTAAGTATACGAGTTGGGCCTCCGATTTGAAAATTTGATGACATTCATTTTTGGGTTGTGGTTTAAGCCTGTTCTCCGCATCTAAGCCATTGCTTGTCTCAAAAAATCCACTTTTCATCACCCGTCACTAATCTGTCGAAAAAGGGTGAAATATGTTCATGAGAGTGAAGAGATGAGCAGATGCCCACTCACAATTTTCGGTTGGCTTCTGTCAAATCATGGGAAACCCATTTTCCTAGTTAGGACACCTATCCAAGCTGTTGATGGCAGTGAACCGAGCTTGCTTGCCAATTCTCCAGCTGACACAGCATTATCCTTCTCAAGCTCTGACAAAAATGTTCATCATCAAGTTCAACAGGGTGTCCTATTCATAGCCCTTCTCTTAGGCTGAAATCATCATTTTTGAACTTTTTGAACTTTTCAAACCATCTTCTGCAACTGTTTTCATGCAAGCACTCTTCCCATAAACAGATTGAATATTTCGGGCTGCTTCTGCTGCACTATTTCCATTTAGGAATTCGGAAAGCATTATGTGCTTTAAATGTTCCTTCGAAACGTTCATCTTTGAGGGATTAATATTAGTAATTAATTCACTCATATTATTCTGTAAAAAGAAATTATATTAAGTTAAAGGTTTCCAAATTTATATGAGCATTAATCAATCAATACCATTTGACACTTTAGAATACTGTAAAATTTAAGAGAAATTATATATAGGATATTTCGCATAATATTTATGGGATGATCTGATATATATATATTCTTTTATTATTTTACTTGTTTCAGTCATTTGACTGCGGCTATGCTTGGGCACCGCCTTTAGTCGATCAAATCGACACCAGGTCTTATTCTTTGTAAGCCTAGTACTTATTCTATCTGTCTCTTTTTGCCGAACCGTTGAGTTACGGGGACGTAAACACACCTGCATCGGTTGTCAAGCGATGGTGGGGGGACAAACACACACACAAACATATACACACACACACAAACATATACACACACACACATAGATATATACAACGGGCTTCTTTCAGTTTCCGTCTACGAAATCCACTCACAAGGCTTTGGTCGGCCCGAGGCCATAGTAGAAAACACTGGCCCAAGGTGCCACGCAGTGGAACTGAACCCGGAACCATGTGGTTGGTAAGCAAGCTACTTACCCCACAGCCACTCTTGTGTCTACACACAGACACACACACACACACACAGACACACACATACACACACACATACACACACACAAACACACACACATACACCCCCCCCCCCCCCCACACTTCGGTTTTGTATCTGGTTTGCAAGATTCCTTATGCGAATTCGTGTGTTGAAACAAATTTTGTTGTGCCTGGGCAGAGTCAGAGCGCCTTAATGTAATAGACTCACCGGTTCAATTTCCACGAAAAAGCTCTCTGGAATAAATAGAATAAATAAATAAATGAGTGGAAATTGAACATATATATATATATATATATATATATATATATATATATATATATATATATATATATATATATAGTAATCCCTCGACTATTACGGGTGTTACCTTCCAAACCGCCCCGCGATTGGTGAAAATCCGCGAAGTAGAAACAGTACTGTATATTTTTTAAAATTATTTTTATAATTTGTATATATTTATTTTATTATAAATGCAAAGCAACACTACAGAGGAATTGACATGAGCTTAAATAATAAACCACGATAGGTGAACCGTAATACGGCGAGGGATTACTGCATGTGTGCGTATGTGTGTGTGTGTGTGCATAGTACAATATATTTGAAGCGCTCTTTTCAGCTTCCGTCTACCAAATCCACTCACAAAACCTTGCTTGGTTCGGGGCTATTATAGAAATCTTTGCTCGAGGTGCAATGCAGTGTAGATGAATCCAAGACCCTGTGGTTTAGAAGTAAATGTCATACCATACAGCCTCATTTGCGCCTATAACAGTTAGGCTAAAGAGTTGTTACTTATAACCAGTGTTACTGCATTTATTACTTTTATTCACTATAAAATTCTGATTGATACACACTATTAATTTTGTACTTACATGGATTTCTATCATCTCAAAAGGGTGGAGCATTTTTTCCCTAATCTTTCTCAATCATTTGGCTGTTATGTTTTCACCATATACTTACTTTTAATTTCTGTAAGAATGATTTCTCTCTTCATTTAAGAGAGACACTTGCTCAAGATTCCGCACGACCATAATTAACTGACAAGATTCAGGAATTAATATCTGCGACAGTAACGAGATAGGAATCACCAATCCTTAGACAAACCGGTCGACATTTTATCGATTTAGTAAAACTTCAATTCTCAACATTTTGTAATGAACAAAACTGCAAAATAGATACATGAAAAAAAGAAAACTTTAAGAATAAATGTTAAACAGAATATTTTTTTAAAAATAGAAGCTACCTCTTTATCTGTCTGTTTATCAATTTATCTATTTCTGAATGTAAATAACATTACAGACTTTTATCTCTCTTTCAATGAAGAATTTTTCATGTATGCGTATGCAATACGCTTTTGCATACTATATTAAGCAGCACATATAATAATCCAACTATTAACTAACCTACTTACTTTCTTAGTTATTCATCCGTCCATCTATCCAGTTGATTCTTTGTGTATATATACCAGTCGTAACAGTTACGTATATATCTGTATGCATTTTATATATGTCTACCTACTCATAGATTTCATTATATCTGTAAATTTGCCGATATAACTTTCATTTAATTGCTTTTACAGTCAAATTAAAAATCGATGGAAAAGTATGTCCAACGAGAAGTTGTAATTTAGAAAATTTGTGCTCAAATCAACTTTTAATGGTTTTGCTATAATCTTTTTGTTCTTTTTCTTTCAATCATTATTTGTTATAATATTGATGATTATGGTTAAAAGCAGAAAGACAGGGAAGTTTAACGATAATGATAATGCTGCTGCTGCTGTTGTTGTTGATGATGATGATGATGATGATGATACTAAAGTGGCGTTGTGTTAGCTTGGTTGTTGCTTTCACTGTCTTATCATTATTGTTGTATTGTTCTATTTCAAAACTACTTACACACTTTTATGTTTAAATGAATGTATTAATGCATGCATCGCTCAAACTCCATTACTAATTTGAAACTTCAATAATAGGGTTGATTACTGTATTGTACAGAGCTAAAATTTAATTTTAATCAATGTTTCGTAGAAGCTTATCTTCAGTTCATGTAATTTTTATTAATTGTGTTGCCGTGTTCTTGATCGTCATTAAAAGTCTAGGCCATGAATTCGAAATAGTCCTGGCGACCAGGACAATGATTGTTAACTGCCAGTTTCTAGTCCATCGTGATTATAGACTCAACGACCAGTACCAGACTATAAGCGCTATTAATTTTGATATGCATGAGGGCAGCGAGCTGGCAGAATCGCTAGCGCGCCGGGCAAAATACTTAGCAGCATTTCATCCGCCTTTTACGTTCTGAGTTCAAATACCGCCGAGGGCTACTTTGCCTCCTTTCATCTTTTCGGAGTCGATAAAATAAGTGGCAGTTGAACACTGGGGTTCAATGTAAGCGACTTATCTCCTTCCCCGAAATTACTGGCCTTGTACCAAAATCTGAAATCAATATATGTATGGATGGATGGATGCATATGAGCGCTCGGTTTTTTGTCGAACGACCTGCACAAATGATTTGTTTATAGTGATCAAATATATGTGCCGCACATTTGCTTACCCTCTCCATCAAAGTGATATTGTCTGAATAGGTGCATCGTGTAACACACGTCAGGTGTCGAAGTGATCGCAGACCGACGTGAAATGAAGTGTTTTGTTCAAGAACACAACACACAATCCAGTCTAGGAACTGAAATCACGATCTAGCGACCGTGAGTGCAACACCCTAACCACTAGGCCATGCGCCCTCACACACACATACACGCGCACGCACGCACACTCACACACACACGCACGCACACACACACACACACACACACACACACACACACACACACACACACACACACACACAATGTATGTACGTATATATACAATTCATATAATTATCTTTCTTTAGAAGGTCCTGAATTAATACCTTTGTTTGGAAGACTCCTAGCTAAGCAATTTCTGTTGATTTTAACTTACACGTATGTTGAATCATGATAAAACTATTTAGAAAAGAAAATACACCATGTATTTACAAACGGAATTTTGCATGTTTAAGAAAAACGCAATTCAAGCGAACATAAAGCTTATTATATTATTGTACTATAGCTATATTTGAAAGTCATAAGGTTTACGGTCTCGCTTTCTTATAAAACCACTAATGTAGTTGTGAAATAATATGAATAACATCATTTTCCTCCCATTCAGAGAGTGTGCTTTGTTATTACTGTTACATTTATGTCCCTGTTTTATTAAAAAAAAAATTTGTATTTTATTTGTGTAGCATCTTTGCGACATCTATAGTTTCATTTTCATATGCTATTATGTTATGCGCATATGAGAAAAAATAAATAAATAAATAAAGGAGTGTATGATCACAAATTTTGAGTACTGCGCATATATTTTTTGCTAATTATAGATGTTTCAGAGAAACTATTTTTCTGGTTTAATATGATTGCAGGTAATTTGGGAAAATTGAAACTTCCCAATTCATAATTTACAGTTGATTTTTCGTTTCCATAGCAATAATTTGCTTTTACCAATATTGAATTATTTCGGTGGCATATTTTAATAAAGTTTCATAGATATGACGTCATTAACTCTCATTTTCCATTATCTGAGTAGTTTTTGATATATTATATTTCCTTGGCTACGTCGACATACCACAGCTGATACATTAACGTAAGAATAAAAGAAAAAGATACCCCTATCACTGGAGTATATTTTATTTTACAACACAAGAGAGAATTTCTCAGAATTCTCAATTTAGAAAATTCTCCTACCTTTACGGTAGCGATTACAAAGTAAGTTTGTTACTTAATTCATATTTCCTACTCATTTTTTCAGATTTATCGAATAAAGGAGATAATCCTTATAAATACCATATAGGTATATTTTTTATGTATGACACAGTATGCAAACAGTTTACCGAAATTAAATTTATGGAAAACAGTTGATCGAAAAACAACTGATTGAAGTAACAGATGTTTAAATCAAAAATTAATCGAAATACTGCTAACATTACAATTACTATAGCAAATATTAAATATTAAAATTAAGTTATATTATCATGCTTTATTTAAATACTTTTAATTAAGAAAATTGTAAATTAGAAACAATTATTTACATGCAAAAATCGGTGTAGGTTTTAGGTGTATATGCCTGTCGTGTATATTGCTTACATTTACTAAGTAGTGTTTTTAAACTAAGAGTAGCAGGCATCAATGTGAAGTTGTTCATAACGTTAAATGTTATAATGTATACGATTTTAATGGCGCATGACAAAACTGCTTCCTTTAATCCATTTCTCGTATTTCGAAAATTTGCTTATAATTCGGTTAATTGTTAATTTGAACGACTGTTTTTTCCATGAAACTCAAAAAAGATTCTGCCTATCTTCTGTCTTAAAAACATCATCAACAACAACAATAACAAAAAGAAGAGCAGCAGTAAAAATAGCAACAACATTATACATATACATACGTCAAACAAGCAGGAATAAGGAAACGTTAACATTCAATATGGGACGTTTTGCAGAAAGAAAGAAAGCATTATCATATTTTGTTTGCAAGACAGGTACCAGCTTACTACAATTCATCATGGAAGAGGTATGCATTATATTTGTGCATTATCAAGGTGCAGGAGCTTTTCTTGTTCCCAGGCAAAGAAGACTTGAAAACAGTTTTGTGGATGTAATAGAATTCTTATAAATAGCTGCATGGAGATTACTTACTCTTTTACTTGTACACACTTAGAAAGTCAGCCATTTCCCAAAGAACATTTGAAAATGAACAAAACAACACATTTTCAAGCGGAAAGCAAACGAAAAAGAGATTATTTTAATTGCACCAAAAAGCAAACTGATTATTTTAACACCCACTTTGAAGGTTTCGAGTGTGACATGTTGAACATAACAGCAATAGTACAACGTCAGAAGTAAATAAGAGTAACAAAACGCTATCCTACACAAATGGATTTTTTGAATAGAAAAACCTTAAAATGGGACATTTGCCGAAGAATGTAAGACTTGGAAGATATCGTCCACAAGATAGGTGCAAGCCTCCTATAATGCATGATGGAGGCGCTTGAGAAGTGGGAGGTAATCTACTTGCGTTTTGCTAAGATCACAGGGAATTCTTTGTTACATTAAATAAGAGTTGGAGAAAGAACTCTCAGATATTTTAAGTGTAATCTCCTTTGTTGGGAGACGGAGGGAGCATAGCATTATCTGTGATTTTTAAAAGCAGAGTACAGGGCTAAAGTGCAGACACAAATTGCATGTGTTCTCCATAAGCTGGGCCTACGGCATTTGGGAAGGAAAAATGCTATAGGTCAACATCAGGAACATGGGAAAAGATGTCTACCTAGTGTACAAGTCACCGTTGCGGAACAACATGGGCAGATTGTCAGTACTGGAACGTACATTTTGACGATATATGGTTGGGTGGAGTTCCCGTTGTTATACAAATCCTCTTGACCGAATAAAACAACGAGACAGTGCCGGAAGTATGTTTTCTAGAGGTTCGTGATGGGAAAACCTTAAAATTGAGATTCCAAAGGAGTTCGTCTAGCTTCTACACTTGTGACAGTGACAGTCACTTATTGTCTTTATTCCCCGAAAACCTAGAAAAAAATTCAACAAGAACATATACTAGAGGTTGTTGTGACACCAGGCACAACTCTGGAGTTACTCAAAATCACTACTCCGTCCCCATTGTAAGGAGGTATGGTAGTGTCATCAGTGGAACCTGCTTGAGATGGGCGCTGAGCGACGAAACTGTTATACGCGATGGTACAGTGCCCAAACATTGCTGATATGTAGAGTTATGTTGATCAACAGTTATCATGTGTGAGACGGATCTGGTTATCGGCTGAGTCTATTGTGAAGATCGCTCCACCGCCCTCTTGTACACTAGGCAGTCTGCCTCTGTTTAGTAGCTATGGAAAAAGAGCTTGTGTGGTGGACTTTGTCTTTGCTCTTTTCAGTGTTGATAAAATAAGTACGAATCAAATTCGGTGTAATCGACTTGCTCCTCCCCGCCAATCACTGTTGCTGTGCCAAAATTTGAAAACATTATTATTTAATTCATCAGCCCAAACCTCAGGAACTCAATTTTGACTTTGAATATTTTTCAAGTATATTCTCTCACGTGTTTTGAAAAGTTTGCAAATCTATAATTATCTTAAGCATACAATATTTTAACAACCAAACATTAAACAAATGTTCTACTTTATTTTGCTAAAAAACATAAAGAACAAACAAACAAACGAGAGTTTACATAACCTTCAAAAACAACTGAACCGCAAAAACATTCTTCATTTTTCTGCAAATAAGAAATTAAACAATGCATTGAATATTGACCCACAATGTTTCTTGTTTATTCTCACAGAAAGAACATAAATAAAATAACCTTCATAATTGAATTGCATATAAATGCCGTCGTCTATTTTGGTTACAAAAAAGGTGTGTGTGTTTGAAGGGCTAAATATCAGCCAAAACAAGAAAATTGCAGCAAAGCTGGGTGAAAGTGGTGTCAAATGTGGCATGCAGAGACCTCATATAATGTGTATGACATTGCGTTTTTATTCTTCTCTTCCACTTTACGAATTCCATGTGCACATGTGCATTGCGTGTTTATACTTCTTTTTCCGGTTCCTACGGAAAACTGTTTATAGATCACAACCATCTTACGAACTTGCGTTGGTGAGGAGCGCTTCGCGCTCCGATGGTCGTGAAATGAAAATAAATAGAAAAATGTTACTTTACCAGCATTACTAGAGAAATTCTACATCATGGGCAGAAAATTGAAGAGAGTGAAATTGATATTCTAGCTAATCCCTTGTTTGGGCCTTTTCTCAACCGAGGGATAAAGATGTATCATGTTTCAAGAATATTACTCTAAAAACTACCCCACAGTTCGATAACCGATCAGTCATGAGGTCACCCTATATGAATACAACATACAAATATCTAATGTGAACAGGAAAGAGAGGGAAACGGAATAAAAATGAAGTAACATAAAAAATAACCTTTAACCTATAAGAACTGGCTATTAACACACTTTTAAGTAGTTACAGTAAGACTGTGTCACTCACGAGGTTGTAGTTGTGCGACAAAAGTTTTGACGCATCATGCAATAAATTCGAATTCAAACTAAATTCAACAACTTTGTGTGTTATAAATGTTATTAAATGATTCCTCCACGATGTAGTTATCACACACATTCACTTTAAAATTAAAAATTATCATCTGTGTTTATCTCCTTTGTGTCTATGTGTTTGTGTGTATGTGACTGCGTTTCAATATATTTATCTGTCTGTGTTGACGCTTACGCAGAGAAAAACGGTGTTGCTGCTTGTATCCTGTCCTCTCGAGATTGATAAAATAAGTACTGGGATTGATATGATCCACAGTGAGTCACGTGGATGCACAGAGGATTTTTAAAAATTTAAGGCTTTTAAAAATCTATACTAATATCTGACTGTCAGGAAAATAAAAAAACTTGTTATTCACAATTTTGTTATACACAAACATGATTTATAAAACGAGGTAATTTCCTGTATATATTTTGTATATTTTAAGCTTTAAAGCTCATTAAAAATTTTACCTTGCAAAATGCATAATTTTCCAATTGATTTCCATTGTGCCTCGAACTGAAAGATACTGAGAACCATTGGAGTAAATTCTTGAACATAGTGCACCAGTACGGCTGCAGTCCAATGACTGAAACCCGTAAATTACTGGATAATAATTTTGGTATAATGCCAAAAATTATGAGGGCAGGTGTTTGTTGATACCATCGACACAAATGCTGAACAGGTACTTCATTTTATCCATCTCGACTAGACGAAAGGTAAAGTTGATCTCAACGACATTTGAACCCAGAATGTAAAGAGTCAGAATAATTACAGCAGAGCATATTTTCTTCATCTTAGGACGATTCTGCCAGGGAGCTGCCTTGAAAGCAATAAAATAATAGTTCTTTATTTAAGAATGTAAAACAATAAAAGAATATTTATTTATCAGTCAATTATTTATAAGGCAAATGTCCAATTTTGTCACGGTAGGTAATATCCAGTCGAAGGAGCAAGTCGATTACATCGACCTTAGTACTTGAATGGTACTTATTTTATCGATCCAGAAAGTGTGAAAGACAAAATCGACCGCGGAGGCATTTGAACTCAAAATGTATTGAGTCGGAAAAAAATTCTGCCGAGTCTGACACGCTAAAGATTCGTCCGGTCGCCACCTTAAACTGCCTTATAAATAATGCAAATAATACAAATGGTGTATTGAAAAGAAATCTTGTCTTCCGTTTCGTTCCATAGTTTATCGGTCAATTATCACACGAACAATATAAACGTAATATGAAGAGTAATGCTTTCTATTATAGGAACAGGGCGTGGAATTTTTGGGATGGGGGCAATTCGATAACATTGACTCCAGTGCTCAACTAGTGTTTATTTTATCGACTCCGAAATGATGAAAGGCAAAGTCGACCTCGATGGCATTTGAACTCAGAACGTAAAGAGCCGGAAGAAATGCCGCTAAGCGCTATGCCTAGCGTGATAGCAAGATACCTTGTAATGTGCATAATGAGCCTTTCTACTATAAGCACAAGGCCTGAAATTTTGTGGGAGGGGGCCAGTCGATTAGAACGACCCCAGTACGCAACTGGTACTTAATTTATCGACACCGAAAGGATGAAAGGCAAAGTCGACCTTGGTGGAATTTGAATTCAGAACGTAAATTCAGACGAAATACCGCTAAGCCTTCCGGCCGGCGCGCTAGCGTTTGTTTCTTTAATGCCCACAAGGGGCTACATACAGAGGGGACAAATAAGGACAGACAAACGGATTAAGTCGATTATATCGACCTCAGTGCGTAACTGGTACTTATTTAATCGACCCCGAAAGGATGAAAGGCAAAGTCGACCTCGGTGGAGTTTGAATTCAGAACGTAGAGGCAGACGAAATACCGCTAAGCATTTCGCCCGGCGTCCTAACGTTTCTGCCAGCACGCCGCCGTAGACGTCAGCAGAATAATACTGTAAATTACTATCATCATTAATTAGATTGGTAGAATTGTTAGAAGCTTAGCAGGATTTGTTCCAGCACTTCAAATCCCATCGAAGTCAATATTGCCTTTCGTCCTTCGGGGATCGATAAGAATAAAATGTCAGGAGTAGATTTAATTGGCAAACACCTATTCACAACAGTTGTGGTCTTACAACAAAGAGATATAGTTATTAATAGTAAGTAGTAATAGTAGCAATTATAGCAGTAGTAGCTTGCCGAGACATACACTGGCTTCATTAGACTTAGTAACAACCATGAAATCTAACAATTTCCTTTCAATGTGATTACTTTGTTCGTGAAATATTGTTAAAAGCTTTCTATATCTTCTATTGCATTGATGTAACAGAGATTATCTTCGATATTTTCGAGATGATAATGTTAAGTTGGCTATATTAAATGAAATTAAAGAAATGATTCGGAAATTACATTTATTAATGCAAGATTACCCTCAGATTTTCAAGTGTGTGTGAAATTTTCTTATCTTTTGCAGCAAGTATATTACAAAAGAGGTGATGCACTTATTCTTTGCGTTGTTATTGTCATCGTCGTTGTCTTCGTCGTCTTTGACGTTTATGATGTTAACTGCATTCATCGGTTAATATTTTAACTTTCATGTCACTCCGACATTTTAAAATTCTATGATACTAAGACAGAAAAATCAGTAGGAACCATTGCAATACAAACAGTATTGCATACATATAAGTATAATGCCATAGATAATAGAATTATAATTCTTACACAAGAAGTAAAATCGATTTTGCTTTGAAATTTAATCTATTACTTATAAAACTCCGTTGTTAGATTAAGCTATAGATTGAATTTCAGATTTTGGATTTAATATCAACAAAATACACTTAAAATAGTAATTTATTATTGACTTGCCGGATTTGTGCACAAGAATATAAATAAATGAAAGATTGGATATCTCTGACCTTATTAAGCTACAAATTGACACTTGGCCTTTGGTCATATGTGAAAGTGAGAATGTTTCTGATTTAGTACATGCTCTCAAGGCTCTTTCACATTCTATACTATGTGTATAAGAAGTATAAGAATATTAAATAAAGCATACTGACACAATATTTATTACATTGCAGCAAAAAAGACCGTAGACATCACTTTCTAGCGAGTACGACTTGGTGGCAAGTACTATGCTTTTGCTAATTGTTTAAGATGTCTCTGTAGTCGTGAGCAGACGCAGGCACCTTCTCGATTCTATCCTATTACTTGACCCTGCGGAACATAGAGAATATAATTGAGGGAGAAAGAAAGAGATACAGTAACACATAGTAAAATGGAGCAACTTGAAATGAAGTGCCTTCCTCAAGGACAAAGCGTACCGCCCAGACAAGAAATCGAAACCATCGCGGGAACAACATCCTAACCACTAAGACACACTCACCTTCAGTATTATTGTACTTATTCAGTATGTATTAGACGCTGACATGGCTGTATAATTCAGAAGTTCGCTTCCCAACCACTTGGTTTCGGGTTCAGTTCCACTTGCGTCACAGCTTGGGCAAATGTTTTCTGCTCCAGCCCAGGGTCGACCAAAGCTTGAGAGTAGATTTGGTAGACAGAAACTGAGAGAAGCATGTCATATATATAACTAATAAGAGTGGCTTGTTATCAATTTTTCAACCGAAAGACAAAAATTTATACGTCACTAAAGCGACTGAGGGCACTATTCAGCATCAGTATTGCTAGATGTAAGAGTCAAAACATCTCATAGCCATAATAAGCACCATCTTATTGACCAACAAGGGAGGTAAGCTCTCTAAGCACCAGGCGTAGTCAGGTCACCAGTGATTTCGCATTTACACTAATGGTACTTGTGTATGTGTGTATGCATGTGTCTTTGTACCTTGACATCGCGAGAGAGTTGTAAGTGAGTGTCACCGCCATACGAGAAGTGTCATTTGTTTCCAATCTTCTGCGACTACATGTCTGGTTATTGAGAAATATGACCTTGCTTTGAAACAGGTAACGGTTGGGAATAAGAACATTTTGCAGTAGACAATCTGTCTCAACGAATTCCGTCTGACCCATGCAAGTGTGGAAGATTGGACGTTAGAATGATGATGATGATAGACTCATTGTACTTTCTATAATCAATAATATTATTACATAGTTGTTCTTTTTAATTTTTAAAGATATTTTTAACACTTCATCTGTAGAAGCTGAGCGCCTATAAATTTTTCGAGACAAGTTGAAGGCAGGAAGAAGTTATCCTCAAACTAGACACCCAGTTCGAATACTCTTAACAGTAGAGACACTGCTAAATGCACCCACAAGTGAAGTTGTGGTACGAAACAAGACAACGGATCTAGTTTATCATTTAAATTACTGTTGACTGAGCACGATCAAAACGAGAAAAGCCGTTCTATTGAAGTTTAGATCGGCAGATCGGTCTAGTCGTGAACAATCCGTCTAGATTGTGAGCGAATAGCCATAAAATATGATCTCTTTCAAAGATAGTTATAATTTTGATATACATGGAAATATAAAGTTCCCGCGAAGATTGGCTTTAGATTAACCAGAGCATGTGATTAGACAGATGTGAAACTATCAGAGATTCTATTCTTTCTATCCTTCTATTCTATTCTACTTCTAACCTAGCGCACAGGAGTTTTGTAATCTTTGACTAGGTGTACGGTAGGTATCGTATTAACAATCTGATGCACATAGAATACGATGAGGCGTTGGTAAACAGCGACTAAAAGTAATTACACATTTCACTGCACATTATTGCTATGAATATTGGTTTCAATGTTTAGCTCAAGGCCAGAAACTTCGATTAAATCAACCCCAACGCTCAACTGGTACTTATTTTAACGACTCCGAAAGGATGAAAAGCAAACTGAAACTTGGCAGCATTTGAAATAAAAACTTAAAGACGTACGAAAAGCCGTTAAGCATTTTTCTAGGCGTCTTAACGATTCTGTCAGCTCGCCGCCTTTTCTTGCCATTAATATCATCTTTGGCTTAAACTCGTAAAATGAAATGAGAGCACGTAAATAGGTACGAGATTATGTTATGTTCACATTGACTGTTTTTATTTGATGTGTTTCTCTCTTTTTAAGACACCTGAGTGATCTTAATACTATTTGTAACAGGTTAAGTGACCACGAAGAGGCTCACCTCATTGGCTCATAATATTGTATCGTTCATGCCAAAACTCCTCTCATCTGTCTCACTGCTTTGCTTTAATGACGGCATAATTGGGCAGATTGAGTAAATTTCAACCAAGAATGGAAACCTTTTTGGAAATAGTTATAAGATTCTGCACTATGAAATACGTGAAAATACTGAATGTTTTCGACATGGAAAAAATACTATACATCTTAGGAGGTAGGACACAAGTTAGTATGCAGTTCTTGTTGTGAGCAAAGCTCAGCAATGATGAAAGATGTTCAAACCACGATCCTTCCATCTTCCTTCAGACGAAGTACTTCTTGAATTACATTATTCGGTGCTCCAGCATAGCCTTATATGAAATGGGAAAAACAAAGAAACTAAAGAACAATACAAAATATCCTTCCTTTTCGAAGACGGTAGGGTGTGATTCAAGGTAGATTTAAATGCTATTTTATTAAACTATATATAAAGAATGATTTAAGTTTTTGTTCAAAACCATAAAATATAAAAGACAGAAAGTTAAGAATTCTGACAAGGTTTTGGGTAGTGAAATAGGTTATGTCTTTAAATAATACTTTCAACTATTAGTCTATCTTGTAAACTTTTACTCTGTTTTTCCAGACTACCTATATTTGAAATATTTCTTACTAACACTTACGAGGTGTCTCATTATTCAAATAGTTGTATTGTTCACTTCTCAAATCCATTATTTTAGTTCCCCCATATATTTTCCTTTTGCGATGTTTAACAGTTCAACAAAAAGCACATCAAAATAAACCTTGCAGTTGGGTTAAGACATTAAGCTGTAAGCCATTTTTCTTTCTTTATCTTACTCCGTTAAAAATACACTAAGAAAAGCAATAACAACAACAATAATTCTATATTCAACTTCTATTGAAGGATACAGTAAATCATTGCTTTTTAAATTAATAACGAGATAACACAATTTCCAAATTCAGTTGACGTAATGTCTTCCTCGATAGCATCAATAAATTTTGAAATTCCATTGACTGATTTCACGTATAACACCCCATCGAGATTTAAAATTAGATGGTGTAAAAATTCGAACATTTTATTTATTGCAACTTTTATTTTTGTTTGCGGTTTATTTAAATGATAAAATGTTGATTCGACAAGAAACTACTACGTTCAAATTTAAATGAGATTATGAAACTATGTTTTTAAATCACCTATTTTTTCATCAATTAGTCTGACTTTCTTGGCAATGAGATAAAAGTGACCCACGAGAACTGCAAATGATTAATCCTTTGAAAGAAAATAAACAGTTTGATTGATTAGCAAAACATTAGTTAATTAAATAGCTTTTGATCGTAGCAAGAATTTGTTGCTGCATTTTTAAAATGTGTTTCTTTTCAAAGTCGAGATGGAAAATTGAATATTACTACATTAAAAAATAGAAAGAAACTATAAAAAATGCTACTGTCTTATTTTATGGTGAAGAACTGAAATTTAATAACGAAAATTATTATATGAAACACTTCAGGTAACCACAAGCTTAAACCCTATACTGTCATGTGAAAGACTTGAAGATCCCTAACTATAATATGTGGCAAGTCTTCTGATGGGTAGTAGTACACTGGTGCTTTAAGATAATGATATCGATTTATTCTGTAAAATAATTTATTTTGAGCTTATTGACAGGTATATAAATAACAGAATCGAATGAATGTTTATGAATGAGTGGATATAGTTACCGGAAATTATTTGAAAGATAGTCGTTCATATATTGTCGTAGGCATTCTAGAGACTTAATTTTAAAATGGGCTTGGCTACATAGCAGTAAACAGTTATAACACGGTAGGAACAATATGACATCGTTTTCTTTGTGCTTAAAGTAATTTTCTTTTACACCATAATGCCTTTGGGGAAAAACATACACTAAACAAACTCTTGTTTCCTTTCGTATTAATCAGTTTCTGCACTCAAAGAAATCGTTATTTTCCCATTTCACTTCACTGTAGTTGTCTTTTGCTTTTCTACTATAATTGTTATATGTAGTATTTTTGTTCATATAAATTTTACTTTCGCTTCTGTGTCCACTTCACCACTCATTGCAAACACTGCTCTGTCGTCTCAATATCTATATTACATCTCTCATTGTACATCTATGAAAAGAACACATATTCTCCTCCCTGCTCTCTCTCTCTAGTACTGTCTGACGTCAATTTCTGCTTAATCATGACAGTTGTTTTCTGCCCGTCGTCTGTCTTCTGCTTTGAATGAAAAATATTTCCATAATCTTCATACATGTACTGTTTATAATTTAGTACATCTTTTAAGTATTTTTTTAAACTACTTAGATTTTCTTCGAAAAGTCGATGTTTGTTATCCTCTGCAAGACAAACATTGTCATCGACCAAATGAGATTAATAGAGGTTTTCTGTGTGAATATATTTTTAACCTGAAAATATTTAAAAAGCTTTGTTCTGGAGGCGATTGTATCAGTTAATCTCCTTCCTTCGAATTTGTTGTCCTTGCGTCTATGTAATAATAATAATGATAATAATCCTTTCTACCGAAGGCACAAGGCCTGAAATTTTGGGAGAGGAGACTAGTAGATTAAATCGACATCAGTGTTTCACTGCTACTTATTTTATCGACCGCAGAAGGATGTAAGGCAAGTTAACCTGAACTCCGGACGTAAAGCCAGAAGAAGTGCCAATAAATATGCTAACGGTTCTGCCAGCTCTCTGCCTCAATAATAATGATAATAAGAACAATAATAATGGTTTCAAATTTTTGGTACATGGTCAGCAATTCCAGTGGAGGTGGGTAGTTCGATTACATCGACCCCAGCATTCAACTGGTACTTAATTAATTGACCTCGAAAGGATGAAAGACAAAGTCGACCTCGGCGGAATTTGAACTCTGAACGTAAAGACCAACGAAATGCTGCTAAATAGTTTGTCCGGCGTGCTAACGATTCTGCCAGCTCGCCGCCTTAACAACAGGGGGCGTGTCGATTTTATCGTTCCCAGTGCTTAACTGGTACTTATTTTATTGACTTCGAAAGAATGAAAGGCAAAGTCGACCTTGGTGGAATTTAAACTCAGAACGCAGCGACGCACGAAATGTTAAGCATTTTGTTGTCGTGCTAACGATTCTACCAGCACGTCGCCTTAACAACCACAATAATAATGGTAATCTATATAATGATAATAATTGTAATTTCAAGAAAACGAAACATTAGGACCTAGATGGATTCGAAGGATTCTGAGTTGTCTTTCATAATGGTTTCTAATTTTGACACGAGGTCAGAAACTTCTTGGGTAGGATTTGTCGATTGTATTGACCCCAGTGCTTAACTGGTACTTATTTCATCGACCCCGAAAGGATGAAAAGCAAAGTCGACCTCGGCGGAATTTAAACTCAGAACGTAAAGATGGACGAAATGCCGCTAAGTACTATTTCGGGCGTGTTAACGTTTCTGCCAGCTCACCATCCTATAGGGCTATCTTTCATATTAATTTCAAATTTTGGCATAAGCCCAATAGTTTTTTAGTGGGAGGGTATAAGTCAATTACATCGACCCCCGGTGCACAACTGGTACTTACTTTGTCGCCACCGAAAAGATGAAGGCTAAAGTCAACCTCGGCGGAATTTGAACTCAGGACGCGCAGACGGGCGAATGCTGCTAAGCATTTTTGCCCGGCGAGCTAACGATTCTGCCATGATATTGTCATTCATATTAAAATAAACTTTCTGAAGGTGAGTCAAGTTGACATGTGGTCAAGAATCAACGGTCGAAATTGAGATTAAAGGAGGTATTTTCCAAGGAGATTCATTATCTTCATTTGTGTTTATTATTTCTTTCATTTTCTGCCACACATACATCAGAAAACTGTTAGCCAAAATATTACTTAGCCAAAAGTAACGTTGGAATCAATCATCTAGTGTGCATTGATGCAAAAAAGATAAAGTCTGAAAGAATTACCGTTAGAGACAACAAAGTAATATGATCAGTGATGAACGAAGAAATTTATGCATGACTGGCCTGGCTGCACTGCAGAATGATGGTGCGAAGCAGAAAGAAATGAAAGACAAATCTGGAGATGAATACAAAAGAAAGACCAGGAAAATCCAAGATATAAAACTAAATGGAAGGAACATCATTAAAGGATCAATAATAGTATTGAAATCTTTTATTGCCTTTCATGAATAGACGAAATATGAACTGGATCAAATGAAAAGACGCACCAGAAAGCCGTTAACAATGCACAGTGAGTTACTCCCACAGTGAATGTTAGTAAACTGTGTATATTTATAAAACGAGGCGGGGGCAGCTGATTATCCAATGTAACAGTAAGAACATTTGGCAATTATAGGATTATGCATATATGTTAGCAAAAATGAGAAGCTTATATGTGCAGCGAGAAAGATGATTAGTGAAAACGTAGAAGAAAAATAATATTACAAACAAAACTATGTAGCAGCAAGATGGAAAGCTAGTAGAATGTGTATTGTTTACTAGGCAAGCAACATATATGATTAAGAGATGAACAATAGGCATGGTTATTTGTTGATAAGAATAAAGCCCATTAAAGTAAAATCTGACACAGCAGCCAGCAAAGTACTAGATGTGGCAGAGTAAGAAAACATCAATAATATAGTATCTTCAGAAAGATAGAAATAAATAAGTGAATAAAATAAAAACTAAACCTGGTAGGAAAAGGAACCATTGGACGGTTAGCTGGAAGTTTAAAGAAAAATTAAAAGGAAAATTGGTACCATCAATGACCAAGAGTTGTAATATTATTGTAAGATGGTTTAGCTTTTCTCTGTGCAACTTAATTACGTAATAAAGAAACAAACCAACTACGATTATAACAGAGAAACAAACAAGGTATGGGTAATATCGAATTTACTATAATATATATTATGAGAAAGCGTTAGGGAGAAAAGTATCTGGAATTGACATGAAAACTCATAAAGCTTTGAAACATACAAATATAGTTATACTTCTTGTCATAGAAGCTCTGGAAACAACGCTAAAATTAGATTTTAAATAAGTCTTAGTCAACTATTTTTATAAAAAAAAGACTCAATATGGTTGAGTTTCAGTTCTAAGTTCTTCATCTCCCAGGAAACATGCCTTCATTAAATATCAAGACATGAAACAGCAACAGCCACCGTTTTCATCCCTGCAAAAATGATAGGCAAAGTCCACTTCAGTGAAATTTAAACTCAGGACATAAGACCGGAAAATGCTGCTAAGCATTTTGTCAGGCATACTAACGATTCTGTCTGTTCGGCGCGCTAGCAATAATAATGATAACCTTTCTACTATAGGCACGAAACCTGACATTTTGGGGAAGGGAACATAGGCCAATTACATTTACTTCAGTACTCAACTGGTACTTACTTTATCGACCCTGAAAAGATGAAAGGTAGAGACGACCTCGACAGAATATGAACTGAGAACGTAAAAACGGTCGAAACGCCGGTAAGCATTTTGTCCGGTGTACTAACGATTCTGGCAGCTCGCTGAGCTAATAATAATAATAATAATAATAGTAGTAGTAGTAATAATAATAATAATAATAATAATAATAATAATAATAATAATAATAATAATAATCCTTTCTACTAAAGGCACATTTTACTAATTTGTGGGTAGGGAGACTAGTCGATTACATCAACCCCTGTGTCCACTGGTATTTAATTTATCGACCCCGAAAGGATGAAAGGCAAAGTTGACCTCGGATTAATAATAATAATAATAATAATAATAATAATAATAATAATAATGTTCATCAACAGTGAAAGAAGACCTGCAATAGTATGCTGCTAATGCAGGAAGATTTACCAAAAATGGACTAAAGAGTGCTCATGAATTCTGAACAAGAACAGCCAAGGTGAGAGAAGAAACCCTACTCCGTATGGAATTACAGGGTCAGTTCCACCATGAAACCAACAAATGAAAAGACCAGGAAGCATCATGGAGGTGGCTCAACAAGGGTGACCTAAAAAGAATAATATTGAAAGCCTAATCATTGCGGCCCAGGACCGGACATTGAACACCAACTCAAGGAAAAAGAATATATACCACACAAGTGCATCAGACCTCTGCAGAATGTGTGGCAACAGGGTCAGAAGTGTGACTCACATTGTTAGTGCTTGTGAAAGTCTTTCACAGAAGGAGTACAAGCGTAGAGACGACAGAGTAACCCCAAACCTCCACTGGCTACTATGCCGTAAGTATGGATATGAGGTTACGGGTGCTTGGTACCAACATACAGCGTATTAGGTAATGGACGAAAGGGGGAAGGCAAAAATCCTCTATCTGAGGCCCTTGTTGTGACTTGACAAACAGTACAAACCTCCAGTAGATACAATATTTTCAATCAACAAACTCATAGCATTGTATATTGTGCGACGTCTATAATAATAATAATAATGATGATAATAATAATAATAATAATGATAATAATAATAATAATAATAATAATAATAATCTGATACAAACAGAGAGCTAGTATTAAATGACGATAGTGGGGATAAGAAAATAAGTAGAAACAAACAAAAAGATTAATAAATAAAGACGTACAAATATATATATGTATAAAAAAACAAAGTACAAACAGGTAGGCAACTGCACTGAAGTAAACAGATTTAGATATAAAAAAATCATCAGAAAAGGATAAAAAAAAGATCGAAAAACAAACTCAAAGCAGTATTGATATAATAATGAGAAAACAGATTGAAAAAAACCTCCATAGCCAATATATCTCATAAAACTCGACAAAGAGTAAGTAAACCGGAATTAAAATGAACAATAGATCGAAATATCAGTAATGAAAACAAAAGCAGAAGGCTTGGTTTTTGATACACAGAAGGAATTGCTCATACACAAATATATATAGTAACACAATAATAGAATAAACAATGCTCACCAGTGTAAACTATGCCATTAAGACATTTTTGTAACTGACCAATTTGTGGATGTCTTATCTTTGCCGAGTGGAGGCGCGTGGCTTTGTGGTTAGGGTATTCGGTTCATGATCGTAAGGTTGTGTGTTCGATTCCCGATTACGTGTTGTGTCTTTGAGCAAGACTCTATTTCTCGTTGCTCCAGTCCATTCAGCTGGCATAAATGAGTTGTATCTTTGTCATATTTTTTTGTTACGCTGAATCTCCCCGAGAACTACCTTAATGTTAGGTATGTCTGTGGAGTGCTGGCTGTTCCGTTGATAGAATCAGCTGGAATACTCGTCCTCACCGACGGAGAGGCAGGTAAACCTTGATGAGTCCTAGTCTGGCCAGAAACTCGATAAAGGCGGTGAGCTGGCAGAAATGTTATCGCGCCGGGCGAAATGCTTAGCGGTTCAAATTCCGCCGAGGTTGACTTTGCCTTTCATCCATTCGGGGTCAATAAATTAAGTACCAGTTACGCACTGAAGTCGATGTTATCAACTTAATCACTTTGTCTATCCTTGTTTGTCCCCTCTATGTTTAGCCCCTTGTGGGCAATAAAGAAATAAGAAACTCGATTAAGTCGACGTTTATGTTCACTGGGTAACATATCGACACCTCAAATTGAAACGGGTAAGAAATAGTGTAAATATGTACGGAAAACGGTACGTGACAACCACAGCCATCTTGGGAATTTTGTCACATTCATTGCCACATAGGTTCATCATATAATTGTTCAGACTGATTTCGTTGCATCACGTTATGTGTTTCTTAGAGGGAAGTCCTTCCTCTTCCATGTCTGCGTGGTTTTGAATTGTCATGGATATTTCTGTAACTTTGCTTTTTTCTTGGAAGAAGTGTTGGCTCTACGCAAACTAATTTTTACCTCTCGGAAGAGGTGATACTTATTAGTCTGGCTTCCGTCATTTAACCTGTCCAGCATGGGAAGGTCTACCACGAGGTTGCGCTCTGCTGGAAACACTCCCAGGATCACTGAAGCATACAAACCACAATACCACCACAAAGACTGGACCTTATGGTGAATTTCTCTTCCAGATGAAACGCAATTGTTTAAAAAACAGATGGGTATATTGGATAATGAAAGGCTGGATTCCTGGATATATTACGGCAAAGGAAACCCGGGACGGTTACAATTATAACACTTGTCCAACGATTCGTGTGTGTTACTCTGATGTCTCGCGAGTCGCAAAATATTCAGTGGTCGAAGTTTATACAGCGAGGAAGAGATGTATACAATGTAAACACAGCAGAAGAAACCACAATAGCGTTATTGAGATTCAAACAATGTCGAATATCTAGACTACATACGAAATGGTGAAACCATTCAGCTCTTACTTTCCAGCTCGGAATCTTACAAAGTGAAGTTTAGCACTTCCAGCTCATACATCAATCTTTGTAACTAACTCGATAAAGGCTGTCAGCTTTTCTGGAGAATATCAGAAGGAAATGGTCACATTAGTCCCGGCGGCTTCCATTTCTCTACCCGATTTCTTTTGAACAATAACCACATTAACCACAACAATCAAAACAACTAGAACTCTGAACTCATTCCTGTCTCATTAATAACACCAGACACTCCATAGCTCAACTGTGATAATTGAATCACAAGAAATTATGCTGGAGCTGCTGCTGCTGCTACTACTACTACTACTACTACTACTACTACTACTACTACTACTACTACTACTACTACTACTTTTGCTGCTGCTGCTACCGCTGCTGCTGGAGTCGATACATTTATCTGCTACTACTTGCTGTAGCTACTACGCACCACTCTGTACAGCTATAGGATCTCGGTTCATTAGTTGTGTTATGCTACGATAATTTAGTTTGAATATTCGCTTAGATGAGAAAATGCAATGAAAAGTCTAAAGGCTGCTTAGTGGGTAGCTGATTGCACTATGCAAATTCTCATTCCATTTTGAAACATTTATTCAAACACACACACACACACACACACACACACACACACACACACACACACACACACACACACGCACGCACACACTTATATGCACATGTAGCACACGTAGAAACACATTAAAGAACATAAGTGAATACGCTTTTCCCTTCCTTCTCTCTCTCTCTTTCTCTCATTACCTCTCTCACTCTCTCTCTCTCTAAGTAAAGGGATGGTAACCGGAATGAGTAGTTGCTTCATACGTACATATGAATAATCAGTTATTATACCAGGTTGAGGTGTTCATGACGTTTCTCAATGCTGCTAACCACATGAAGAATATTTTGAACACCGAGTTTTAGCCTAAATGAACGTAGTGGCAATCATATTATCTAAACCTACAAATTGATAATTCAGAATGAACCTTCCTCACAGTCAAGCATTTCTGAAAGGCTTTAAAGTGAACTAAATCACTTCAACAAAGAAGGAATCAATACCAGGACGCAACTCGCTTCATTAGGTGTTCATCACTAATTAATGTTTTCCAATTTACAAGGATCCAAAAGGTTGATGTTCGACGCTAGTTTATGTAACCTTAAGTAGAGGAGGACTACATGTCTTTCTAGGAGAGAAGATGTCGGCCTACAGAAGATAGCTTTACCAGTGGGTGGATGCTGAATTGAATTCAGTACTACAAGCCAACAAGACAATTCATACATGTTATAGATGCTTATATGCTCAGTAGTGTGTATGAGCGACTAAGTTCTCGGGAGTTCTGTATGATAAATTGAATGATTTATTTTGGATCAATATGAACATATGGATTATCAATAACTTAAAATCCTTATCCTGAGAGCGCCATCAAAGGCGAGAAAATTAAGTACAAATCCGGACTAGAATAAAATGTACAGGCATTGACCGGTTTGAAATGTAATCTGAACGCTCGAGTGTTGCTGGTCTGTAGAGTTACTCCGAACTGCTGTTGTTGTGTGTGATGAATCTGGCCATAAGTCGGATTCACTTTCAAGACTACCTAGCTGTCTATCTCTTATAGTTAAGGTAAGCAGCTTTCCTATCTTCACTGTCTATGGCGAAAAAGGTAGAATTGCGGACAATATTGAAAGGAATGGGACGACTTACCCACTCACTCGAAATTGCTGGCCTTGAGCCAAAATTTGAAACCATTATTATTATTATTATTATTATTATTATTATTATTATTATTATTATTATTATTATTTTCATTAGCATCTTTTTTCAATTCTGTTTCCATTTCTTGCAGAAATGTTTTTTTCTGTTTTATCAGTGTTTTCCTGATACCTAGGGCAGAGAAACGTACTGTATACATTGGTAGGCCATTAAAACAAACACACGGAATCATGTGATAGAGAAAAAGGGGAAGACAGAGAGAAAAAGGAAAAAAAAAAACAAAGAAAATAAAGGGGAAAAAAAGGAAAGAAAATTCACAGCGACAATACTCTTCTCAATACGTGTGACGTACCAGTTAAGACAAACTTTTGCACTTCCTGCATGGATGGTAAGCCAGGGATCATTCTTAAATAATTTTCAGTTCCCTTTTCGATCATTACAAGTGTTCCTATAATCACTGGTATTGTGACCGTCTTGGGATTTCGATTCGTAAATCTTTATATTTTCTGAGCTTATCAAATTCTATTGCCGAAATTTTATGGTCACAGGTTATGCTCATGTCAGTCAATAAACAAAGTTTATTGCTTTTGTCTTTCATAACAATATCTGGTTTATGTGCTTTGATGATCCGGTTTGTACATACTGGGAAGTTCCAAAGAATAGTTACATTTTCTTCCTCAGTTATAGCCCCAGGGTAGTGCTTGTACCATTTGTCAGCAGTTTTGATTTTATAATACTGACACATTATCTAATGTAGATATTGGCCAACTCTGTCATGTTTTGATTTGTACTCTACAAGTGCAAAAACCTTACATCCAGAGATTAGGTAGTCGGCTGTTTCTATTCCATCGTTGCAATATCGGCACTTTGGGTCTACACCATTTTTCATCACGTTGGCTTGATAGTTCCGGGTCAATAAGCTCTGGTCTTGGGTACCTAAGGTAAAGCCTTCACTCTCTGCCTTTAGCCCTGAGCTCCGTAGCCACTGATAGGTGTGCTTCTGGTCTACATCAGCTTGTTTTGCTACGTATTCGCTATGCAGAGGTTTTTGTTCCCACCTATCAGCCAATTGTTCAAGCATTTTGCTTTGCTTTTAATTTAACCTTCTTTGCAACTACAATTGGTGGTTTTGTAGGAGATTTCAAATTAGATTAAGCCTCGACCTCTTTGAGCTCTGGGTGGGTAAAGACAATCTGCGTCTGCCTTTGGGTGGTACATCTCATCGCAAGTCAACAGCTTACGGATTTTTCTGTCAATCTTCCTTATTTCGCTGATATTCCAGTTCAACACATTGAAACTGTAAATAACGACCGGAACTGCTAAGGAATTTCTAGCTAACACTTTGTTACGTGTATTTAACACGGATTTTAGGACTGCTCAAACTCTCCTGTGACACTCCTTCCTGATCTTCTCTTTCATACTTGCATGGTTAATGCCAGAGCCTTAATTTAATCCGAGGTATTTGTAAGTTTGTTCCTGCTCGAGTTCTTTTATGACTGTGTCAACATCCAACACCACTGAATGTGAGGCCTTCTTCTTCTTCTTCTTCTTCTTCTTCTTCTTCTTCTTCTTCTTCTTCTTCTTCTTCTTCTTCTTCTTCTTCTTCTTCTTCGTATTATTATTACCTCCGCCTTCGCTAAGGCGGAGGTATTGTTTCAGTCGCGTTTGTTTGTTTGTCCGTGGGCAAGATATCTCAAGAACCGGCGGATGGATTTGGATGAAATTTTCAGGGATGTTTGGTCTTGTGCCTGACACGAACTAATTAGATTTCGGGATCGATCTGGTACCGGACAAGAATTCTGGATTATTTTTTCTGTTTTTTTTTTTACTTAATTTTTGAGACCGGTCGGGTTCATTTTTAGCATTCTCGTTTGTGAGAGCAGTCGAGTTTCAGATATTCTCATTTAAAAAATCTCTCTCTGGCTAAATGTTGAGAGAACGTTGGTGTTGCTTTAGCGGAAGTTTGCGCTCTCTGATTGTACTTGTTATTATTATTATTATTATTATTCATATACACTCAATAGATTAGACTGTTGGAAAAGAAAAGAATCATAACATCGGGATACAACAAGTAGCCTTAGACGCTAAGAACCCTCCTACTGGGTAGTAACCTTAGATACCAAGGACCCTCCTAAGTATCCTAAGCGTCCCTAATAACATTGTTTTCTGGAGTTGTACTAAACTGGGTTTTATGCCTATTTCCTCTATCCATCTGTTCAGATCTTTAGGGATCTACATCAGCTTGTTTTGTTACATATTTGCTATGCAGAGGTTTTTGTTGCCACCTATCAGGCGCATTTTTCTTTGCTATTGATTTCACCTTCTTTGCAACTACAGTTGCTGCATTGTTTTCTGGAGTTGTACTAAACTGGGTTTTATGCCTATTTCATCTATCCATCTGTTCAGATCTTTAGGGATAGTTCCCAATGCACCTATAACTATTGGGATACATTTTACCTGTACTTACCGCAGTATCTGTAATTCAATAGCTAAATCCTGGCACTTTGCTATTTTTTTCTATTCCTCTCAGATTTGGGACTGTAAAGTCAATTATCTGGCATTTCTATTCTCTTTATCTATTATTATTATTAGTAGAAGAAGATGAAGAAGAAGAAGAAGCAGTGAAACAGAAGGAAGGGGTAGACCTGGATTTTCCGTTGTTACACTTTTGGTAGCAACAGCCACTTGAGATGTTTTTGAGCAAAAGAGTTGGAAAAATGTATAAATGTCTAGTAGGGTCCGCAAGCTGCTGATTCAGTCATACTATTAGTTATATCACCGCTCACATATCTGACAGTGAGCCAGGAATCAGTATCGATTTTGGTTCCAGATGCGAACAGTATCGAGGCATCTTCTCGAACAGAAATAGCAAAGGAAATCGTCTCATGTCCTGAAACGGGCATCAGGTGACTTCCTTTGATAGGTAGGCAACATGATTCTCTCCTGTAATTAACAGCAATAACACTATTCCCTCGTTTTGTGATGACAACAGAAAAAAATCTGTCGGAGAAAACGCGAAGAGAAAAAAAAGAGAAAAAGCCTTCAAATTTTAAGAGAGTACAGTCGATTGTACTGACTGCTATACCATACTACAGGGTGTCCACAAAGTCTGGGTACATGGAGTAAATAAAATCATGACATAAACAATTAAATATAAGAAATAATAATTTCTTAAAGTATGTGTTAATCCCCATGTACCCAGACTTTGTGGACACCCTGTAGTATTTTATTGAACACCTCGATATATTTCAGCTAGATGGAAGACAAAAGACGTAATAAATTGGAAAGATATTAATTTTGCATACCAGAGCTGCAGGAGAAAGACAGTGTATTTTAGAGATATTTTTGTTTATTTCCGATAGCGCCATCTGTAAATAAGTGATATATTTGAACAGTATATTCCGAGTATTAGTAGTAACACCAGCTATATACCGTATTACATAAGTGTAGACAAAAAGCCAATACTAACGCTAAAATTATGTAGAACTGTGAAAATGCAATAAAATTCGAAGCTTATATTTCTGTATATTTCTGATGATTATAAAATATTTTTTATAAAAGGAATTAAAAAAAATATATGAAATATAACACAATCTAAAAAAGAAATGAGTACGATCAATTTCTTACATGATGTAATGATTTCTAACAGTGAAGAGAAATTTTGAGAAAATGTAATTTCCTAGTTCTCGCTTCATTTCACCACGCCACTGTACATTATTTTGAAAATTTCCTGGTTTAAAGAAAAATTCAGAAGCTGTTTCGATACTTCAGGTATTTCAAATTTAATTACACCGCTGTTTTCCGCTAGCTACATTAAACAAACTGAATAAGACCTAAAGAAATTTAAAATTTTAATTACGCCTCTCTACTCCACCAGCTCGGATATATAAAATTAATCACGCAATTTTCTTTCATTTTATTTATATTTCGTGTGATCCACTGCTCACTTAACGAGAAATATCACTGTAACTTAATTATAGAAATAATGACTTAAAATAACACTTAAGATATACATTTAAGAATATATATATATATATATTTACACACACACACACATGCACAAAGCAAACATTTTTCTCCTACTTAGCTGCTGCCACTGGTTAACGCTGTCGAACGTGAAATTATTTCGTTTGTACGTTGTCTGACTCGGAAATATTTAAAGTTTCTAAACCAAAGACTATTTTATTCTAAATTTCTTCCCAATAAATGTCTGTTAGGATATAATTTCTAGAACCTCTAAGCAATTTAGTTTAGAAATATTACAATTCCGATGTTTAGTTCTTGTGTAGCCTATAATTGCACCATTAACTCAAATACACTTGTCATCTAAACTAACAGGCTATATTATTTTCTCGCAGGTATTTGATACTGTTACAGAGCCCTAAAATTTCAAAATATAACTTCACCAACTGGTGGAAAGCAGTTGAACCATTGTGCATAGATAACGAAGCTGATATTAACCGTTGTATGTTGAAACTTACTACCTTCACTCGTGGTGACTTAACTCATGGTTTGTGATATCACAAGTTTGCAGTTTTCAGATTAGTTGATCTCCGTAAAATGGCTGTCAACATGGTATCTTTTCCTTCATTATATTTCGTCATACTCCGCTTTGCCTCTCTAATAGCTCGAGGCGGCCAGCAATTTAGAGCATAGAACTTTTTTTTATAGAAACTTGCACATCATAGTATGTGATCCAAAAGGCAGTTGCTGTCTGATACTTGTCACTATATTTCGAGGTTGCATGTCAATGGAGCTTATGGAATAAGAACGGCAACTGTTTTACTGAGTGAATTCCGAACAATGTAAAAAGCAATCATGCGTGATATTGTTCTATGTGGACTTAAATGTTTTGGTGTATTCTAATGGAAATAATACCGCTATGTATCGTTATGCAAGCGTTATTCATACGCCCCTCTGAAGAGTTGATTACTATGCCTAGACGTAAGACTTTCTTGCATTGCTACAATGGTGAAGTTATGAATGAGATGGAAGCCACGGAAGATGAGTCCAATATGCTTGACTTTTAAGTTCTAGAAATACCAGGATACCACTGTTAAGGACGACGAAGAAATCAATGAACAGGAACTGTAGTGTAACAGTATCTGACCTATTAAATTCTTTCACTATTACTCGCTGTTTTTGAATATTTCACTAGTCTTTATCTTTGACTATTGTTGGTGACTTGCAAAACAACCTTGTTTATCAAATCATAGTCTTTAATGATTGCGAAAGGAACGTGAAAATAAATAACACTTGAAATGTATGGTAAGTTTAGCTAATGAACATTAAGGCTGTCTAATAAGTGTAGTATCTAGATGGATTGCAGTTGATACTATTTGGTCATAGTAGTTCCAACAAATGTGCATTTCTTTCCATCTACTTTGCTTTCCTACCTCTGTTATATTTTAATATTGTATTGTTTACTGAATAAAGGTTTTATTAATAAAGTTTATGCTGGTTTATTTGCTTTATAAATATTTCAAAATACTGAATTCTTACCTTGAGAATATTCTTTTAACTTTCAATTCTTATTTTATAAAGGTTCTGGTTCATTTAATTTCCTTGAATGTCATTTAGGTTTTTATATTTTTATTTGTTTAATGATTATTAGGAATGTCTATTTTGTACCCTTTTAGGGTTTTAACATGCATCATCTTGTGACAAAGGTATATATTTAATCACTGAAAGTTGTGAATAAAAACATTTTTGTTCAAAAATGCCTTATCAAAATTACATACTGATGTCTTTTGATTTAAATTGAAGCAAAAGAAATATTTATTGTTAAAATTAATGAAAAAAACATTTAAATTTACGCAGAGCTATTTATATTTTAATTCTAATTTTAATTATAATAGTAGCATGAAGCTGATGTCTGCTTGAAATATTTTGCATGTTTTGTTTTTTACGTGTTGATGTCAACGATAATCTCTATTTGTAAGAAGATCGAAAAACTGAACTAATTTTGTTATATGTGGTATATGGTATTAAAAGTTCTTTTCTTAACCAGTCGAAAAATCTGTTCCTGGAAAAGTCCCCGGGTGATGGATATTGGAACAGCCTCTAGATATAGGATTTAGCGACGGTTATGGAAACAAGCCGTCCTGGACTAAACACAGGATGACCTTTAGCAAAGCATAGCACCCGACAGATAGGCCACTCAATGTAGAATTACAGGTGAAGCCATGGATTGTAGTATGGTGGAAGTACAGTCTCGAGAAGGAGTAATCACTCGACTAATGGGGACACTTGCACAATGCGGAACAGAGGAACTTTTGTAAGGGCAATGGCAGGGTCACCATGTTCTCGAAGTACTTTATCACTAACGTCTATAGACCCAACAATCTGGGATGTTATTGGCGAAAAAAGATTTCAGCGACACACACACACACACACACACACACACACACACACACACACACACACACACACACACACACACACACACGAACGCACAAATATGAATCAGATCGTCGTCCCATATTACCCGTTCCTCGGATAGCCAAGAAACGGGTTCTGCTGTAGTACCGGCTGTGGCTCAAAGTTCAAAATATCAGCTTCAGAGCCAGACTAACTACTTTTCATTATTAAAATGCAAATGCACAACCATAATCTCAACTTTCAATGTGCGAACTATAAAAATCTGTGCAAGCTTGACTAGATATGTTAAGAGTGTTTACAAAGTCTCTGTATATTAATATTTTATAACTTGACTGTCAATTTAAATACCATTCAAGAATGATAGAAATACAGAATTTTTTCTTGCAGTGTCAACGATCCTGTCAGTACTGTCTCTTCTGCAAGTTCTACTGGAGTCGTAGAAGATAGCTAATCGATGCTTTGCAGTAGATCAAAGATCATAATTAGAGTTATATTGATCATCACAAAATTTTTTTTCTAGTTTCGAAAATAATCATTCAATTAGTGAAACGTTGAAGTTTATTCTAGTTTGAGATAAATTTCTAAAATAAACATCAGAAAATTTATACATCTTTAATATGCCGAGCAAAAATATAGATCGTAAAGAAACATTGATAAGTACATAAAATATTTCCTGTTTTAAACTCTAATCAATTACGTTTATATTACGCATGATCACCTTGATAGAAATAAATAACTTAGAAAACAAGTTTTCTAACTGTTAGCAAAGGTGTATCATATTCAGAGAAATGAATTGAATCTGGGACATAGATGATTTTATTGAAATATTTGCTGGATTTGAAAACCGAGCGCAATAGCCCAAATGGCCTCTCTCTCTGTTATAGCTTCAGCCTCATAAATATTGGTTTCTAATTTCAGCACAAGGCCAGCAATTTCTCTGTGGGATGGGAGCTGGAGGTAAGTCGATTATATCGACCCCGGTGATCAACTGCTACTTATTTTATCGATTTCGAATGGACGAAAGGCAAAGTCGATCCCATCAGCATTTGGACTCAGAACGTAAAGACGGACGAAATGCCGCTAAGCCCGGTGTGCTAATGATTCTGCCATCTCACCATCTTTAGCTTCATTAATATTAAGAAAAAACATATCAAAGCGATGTGCTGGCAGAATCGTTAGCGTTACGGACAAAATGCTCAGTGGCATTTCTTCAGTCTTTATGTTCTGAGTTCAAATTCCGCCGAGGTCAACTTTGTTTCTAATTCCTTTCGAGGTCGATGAAATAAGTAGCAGTTGAGCACTGGGGTCAATGTAATCGACTTATCTCACACCCAAAATTCTGACCTTGTCCTTTTGATTTAGGAACAAAACTAGTAATTTTTCGAAGCGAGGGGATTAGTCAATTCCATCGACTCCAGTATTTAATTGGTAATTTCGTGTATCGATTCCAAAAGGATGGGAGGCGAAATTGATCTGACCGAGATTTCAGCTCAGAACGCCAGATCATATACTGCGAAGCGTAATTTGTCACCAAGCCATACTCACTTGCAAGTGACATCTACATGAGTGATACTTTTTAGTTTTTAGCACCTCAGTTTTAGATGAGAAAAATATTTTTTTAATATATACATATCCATTACATTTCTGTCGGTTTGTCTTCTAATCGGCATCAGGTATTTTATTTATGCATATGAAGAACTCCGTACCAGGCTGGATTGAAAATAAGAATATTTATTAAAAATTAAGGGTAAAAACTCTCGTATCAATAAAGCAGCTTATGCATCTGATGGTGATCGGAGAGCAAACTGAATGAAACATACAAAGCCTCATGAAATAGAATCCATTATGTCACGAGCCCACTTTCCCATCAGCTTATAAGCTGTATCAATTTAAATTTAACATAAGTGAGGATTTGGTTTACTTGTGAGAGCACCAGACAAAATACATTGCAGTTATTTATTCCACTTTCTGATGTTCTGATTTTAAATCCCAAAGAAGCCAACTTTGCTGCTTATTCATCCAGGGTTGATATATAGAGTACCGTTTTTGGACAGTGAACTGGCAGAATTGTCGTAGCATCGGATGTGTGTCGCTCCAGCTCTTTGTGTTCTAAGATACAATACCATAGTGGTCTATTGCAGTAGTAGACCTAATCCATTGCTTAGTTTAACGCCACCATCTGGTCACTGGATGCCTTTTGCGGACTCTAATCTGTTGCAAGCATTGATACCTTGTTTCTGGTCAGTGGGGACCTTCTTA